>NW_015170306.1:266923-291777 GCF_001447785.1 Gekko japonicus | reverse complement strand
ATAAAAATTAAAAAGGGGGGGGGGAAACCCAAAAAAAATCTCATAATGCCAGGTACCAGAGATATAAACTGTATAAAGGAGAGCAGCTGGTAAGCTCCAAGTTGTTCTATCCTCACTGCAAGGCCCCATGGGCTGGGAGGGGGATGCAAAGGACGCTCCCACGCTGCTTGCCTGCTGCAGACAAGGTTGTACTGCCATGCTGAAGCTATAAGCAGAGTGGTTCTGCCCACTTCCCTGTGATCAGTCTCCTGCTCCGTCCCTTGCATTAGTTATCCTCACTGCAAGGCCCCATGGGCTGGGAGGGGGATGCAAAGGACACTCCCACGCTGCTTGACTGCTGCAGACAAGGTTGTACTGCCATGCTGAAGCCATAAGCAGAGTGGTTCTGCCCACTTCCCCGTGATCAGTCTCCTGCTCCATCCCTTGCATTAGTTGCTCACAGGCTGCACGAGAGCCCTCGATGGACTAGTTCTGGCCCCCAGGCCTTATGTTTGACATCCCTGTTCTAGAGGAACTCAGTCTTGATTTGATCTAGAACTCATTTATTTGCCCTTTTGGTGGTTCATGGTATCTGTAAAACTCTCCTCCAACACCGCATCCCAAACAAACAAGCTGTCTTCATGTCAGTTTTCTCCATTGTTCAACTTTCACCATATACTACTACATATGAAATACCATTACATAGTAGGTACTAGTCAAAGCCATCGTACTGACACTTGTTTATGATGTTACAAACCGAACGTGAGGGCAAATCTTCCTGCCCTTGTTCTGACTATTTGCTCTGCTTTGCAAGTCCCTCTGAACATTGGCCAGGGAAGACAGAGAAGTTCTCACAAAACTATCCCGTCTTTGCCTGACTTTGGCTCAGTTCCGTTATAGACTCAAAGAATTATGCACATGCAGCACAGTCTTGGGTACAGGGTTGATTCCACCTGTACTTCCTTGCACCTTAGATTATTTCAGTAACTCAAAAAGGCACACACATTGAAACTTTGGTAATATGCTATTTGTTTAGTTGATTTATTAGTTCATTGAAAGGTAAATGACTTCACTATTAAAACTATTCTGTAAGATGACCTAATTTTATCTCATATATTATAAGTACCAGGGGTAAATCCAAATGTTTGCAATGGGCTCCATTTGAGATTTATTTATTTATTTGTTAGATTTATATCCCGCCCTCCCCAGCAGACTCAGGGCGGTTACAACAAAGGCAACTGCCATAACAACAGTTAAAACATCATAAAAAATCATTACACAATAAAAATAATCATTAAGTAAAGTTCGGTGCTCTTGATGTTAAAAAATTTTCTCAATCCAAGATGGGTTCATTCATTAACCTAACCTGACAGCATGCATTCTTTGGTTACCTAGGCATCTGGGCGTCTGCCCAGGGCTGGCTCACCTCCAGATCTAATCCACTGTCGAAGATGGCAGCTCGGTGGTGGTACAGTGACGGCGGCGGCTCCTATACAAAGGCCTGGCAGAAGAGCTCCGTCTTGCAAGCCCTGCAGAACTGCACCAGGTCCCGCAGGGCCCGATCCTGCTCTGGGAGCTCATTCCATCAGACAGGAGCCGCCGCCGCAAAAGCACTGCCCCTGGTTGCAGCCAACTTGATGTCCTTGGGGCCGGGAACCATCAATAGGTGCTGCGACCCTGACTGTAGCGCTCTTGGGGGAACATATGGAGAAAGGCGGTCCTTTAGGTACGCTGGACCCTGGCCATTAAGGGCTTTATAGGTAAGAACCAGCACTTTGAAGCGAATCCGGTATGCTATAGGCAGCCAGTGCAGTGCCTTCAGCACAGGCTGGATGTGGTCCCGTCTAGTAAGACCCATCAACAGCCTGGCCGCCGCATTCTGCACCAGCTTTTTTTAACTTCAGCCAACTCAGTCTGAGCCAACCAGCCACAGCTTGAAGTGCCCGATGAAGGTCATCTGGGTCAGAGTTCGATTGGCCACCCAACATCAGATAGAGCTGGGTGTCATCCGCATATTGATGACACACAAGCCCAAACCTCCAGACAATCTGGGCAAGGGGGCGCATAGATGTTAAATAACATCGGGGACAGTACCGCCCCCTGAGGCACCCCACACTCAAGCGGATGCCTCCAGGACTGCTGTTCCCCTATCGCCACCCTTTGTCCCCGACCTTGCAGGAACGAGGCAAGCAATTGAAGGGGGAGCCCCTGAATCCCCACGTCGGCAAGGTGGCGGGCCAGCAGCTGATGGTCGACCGTATCAAAAGCGGCCGACAGATCTAACAACAGCAATGCCGCCACACCGCCTTGATCCAGATGCCTACGGAGATCGTCAGTCAGGGCAACCAAAGCCGTCTCCGTCCCATGACCCGGGCGAAAACCGGACTGGAAGGGATCAAGGACTGAAGCATCCTCCAAAAAGCCCTGTAGCTGTGATGCCACCGCCCTCTCTATAAGTTTGCCCAAATAGGGCAAATTGGACACCAGCCGATAGTTGGCCAATTCAGCCGGGTCCAAAGATGGCTTTTTCAAGAGAGGGCGGACCATCGCCTCCTTGAGTGCTCCGGGGAACCGTCCTTCCAAAAGGGACTTGTTGATAATCTCCTGCAGAGCACCTCGAAACCCCTCATGGCCCACTTTAATGATCCAGGAGGGGCACGGATCAAGGATGCATGTGGTTGGGCGCACAGATACGAGCAATCTGTCAACTTCGTCCTGACGGAGTGGGCTAAAATATTCTAAACCCGGAACCGAAGGCGTGCAAGGGGCCTCAAGTTCCCTTACTGTCTCAATTGTGGCCGGGATGTCGCGGCGGAGCGCCAAGACTTTATCTGCAAAATAGCTCACAAAAGCCTCGCAGCCAATGTCCAATTCCCTATCGTTTCGCCTGCCCTGGGGCAGGTCTGTCAGAGACCGAATCGTACTAAATAATTGGGCCGGGCGTGAGCTAGCAGATGCAATGGAGGCCGGATAGAACTCTTTCTTCGCGGCCTTCACTGCCATCTCATAGGCCTTCATAAGCGTCCTATAGGATGTTCTTGATGCTTCGTCGCGAGCACGCCACCACCGTTTCTCTAGTCATCTCAGCTATCGTTTCAGCTGCCGCAACTCCTGGCTATACCAGGGTGTGTGCCTAGATTCCCTGGTCTAATGCATTCACCTGTTATTCGGAGGCATTGGGAAAGCAGTGATATGGAAACAAGAACAAATTGCTTCTAAAATATCTTGGGATACAGTAATTGGACCTGACATTGTATGAGAAAACTATTTCCAGTTCATGTTGACCATGTCAGTACATAAATCTAGAGTGGCATGTGTACTCTGATGCACAAACTAGCTTGGTCATTTGCCTTGATGGAAGGCATAATTCTAGAAGTGCATGCTAGGAGGTGCATGGAGTTGTCTCCTATGCTGAAATGAACGAGGAAGTCCATGAAGACAGGGAAAAAAACCCCACAAGCGTGAACTCTGGGAGGAAGTCCATGAAGACAGGAAAAAAACCCCACAAGCGTGAACTCTGTATTCCAACCCTATATTCCAGTTCAGTGGTAAGATCCTTGATTAGTTGAATGAGTTATTTGATGATCTCAATATTCTGAGTTTTGCTAAATCTGTGAGATAGTTCTAGTTTCATTCTTTCAAGAGAATGGCCATGATCCAGCCGAAGCAAGTCCCATTGATTCCAATCAGCAGGACAGTTAATGCTAATGCTCAACTTACCCACTGAAATCGATGGGACTTAAATATGTTTCAATTCGGTTAGATCATGCCCAATTTATTTTAGATACACAAATTAGATGACAAACAAGTGATGACACGGATAAAATGGATTATATTAATTCAAATTAAACAGCCCAGTCCCAAGCAAGTCTGCAGTGGAAATTATTCCCGAGTACATGTATTACAATTCAAAGCATATTTACTTAGAAGTAAATCCCAGTAAGATCAATGGCAGGAGTTTCCCTGTAAACCATGGCTAGGATTGGGCTGCAAGGCTGAAATCTGAAACACATTAGATGGAAAGTGATTCCCATGAAACTCGTCCATCAGTTTCTACCAACAAAATGTATTTGATTAGGCTGTAAAGCAAACGGAATTGAGATCGATTGAGCTATTATGCATTAAGGAGAAAGTACTGGAAAACTCCTCACATACTTTTTTTGAATGAAAGTCAAAGGATTATCAGATTGTGTGCAGGAGCAGAAGAGCAGGCCATCGATGGAACATACTGATCTGAAGTGGAGCAGCCCAGTGTTTACACTGACTTCAATGAAAATTCATGAGATGCAACGCACCATTTTGAATCCAGCATCTGGCCATCAACGTTTATCATGGCAACTGCAGCGAGATGACATTCTGTGACACGATGCCATCTGTGGAGCCCTCACACACTAGCCGCTCATAGCATGGCAGTGATTTTCTTCCCATCACCCATAGTTCAGGTGCCAGAGTCCCCAGACACCAGGGAATTTCAGTGGGGTTGACAGCCAATGCAAGATGCCAAAATGTTATCAGGGCAATGTCATCCCAATAAAACAGAGGTGCTTTCAGACTCCAAGCAGTTCTCATTCTGTCATCACCTGTCCTTGTGAGGATTTGGGAAAACAGTGATATGGAAACAAGGGTTGGAGTATTTGGGAAATATCTTGGGATGCTGAGTACTTGTTCATGGCCTCATGTGTGAGAAAAAATGTTCCCATCTCAGGTAGCATTTCAGTGTTGCAGGCAATTTCTCCTCTCCTAAAAGATAACCACATGAACATATTGAAATACAAATGCACAGCGACTCCAATTTAAAATATCACCTTGGGAAAAGTTGATATATGGAGAGGGTTGGGTTTTTTTTAATAATATAAATTTGAATAAAACCCACTTGCTAAGTATGAGCGTTTGTGTGTGTGTGTATTTAGAATATTTGTGACCTGCTTTGCTATGCGGATTCTTGAAGTGAGTTACCAAATAAAAATAAAGCATTAAAATCAATAATTACAACTACGATTTAAAATCAACCGATTCCTTACATACTGAAATTAATATATGGATATATGAACACAGAGACAAGATTATTCAAGCTTTAATGTATATCTGTTGTGTGTATATAGATTTTAAATTAATAATCTGTATGAATAATCTATATGAAATGAATAAATATTATTCCATTTGTATCAGTTCGTACACACACACTCTCTGAATTGATACTAACACTGGAGACTGAATAATCTTATTTAATCTCACAGTCAAGGGTCACCAATAAATTACCAAATGTTTATCACAAGCTAATTTGTTTCCTTTTCTACTTAATTAATCAGTTCAAGTGGTAGAAATCAGTACTCCCCCCCCTTCCCTAAAGTGTGAGGAGCTCTGTGGTAGGCTTGTGGCAACACCAGTGCCCATTTATCCCAGGATTGTCAACTGTAACTAATAATCCACTTTGGGATGTGCAGAGCCCTCTGGGGAAATCATGCCAGTCTTATCAAAACTCTTTTGGCTTCTCATGAAAAGTCTCAGGAGTTTGGTCTCAGGAGGATTCTTCCACCCTCTGCCTTTTTGCTTCAGATATGTGTTATAGGTTCAATTCAGTGTCCAAACAATGGTATGCAGAACCCCTCGGAGACATTTTGAGAGCCTTATTCTAATCAGGACACACGAAGCCCACAAGAGCATCTATCTAGTTAAGGTGCATATTTAAAAAGAGAGCCAGCATGGTGTAGTGGTTAAGAGCAGCAGAGCAGACTCTAATCTGGTAAATTGGGTTTGATTCCCCACTCCTCCTCCCCATGCAGCCAGCTGGATGACCTTGGGCCAGTCCTAGTTCTCTGGGAATTCTCTCAGCCCCATCTACCTCACAAGGTGCCTGTTGTGGGGAGAGGAAGGGAAGGTGATTGTAAACTGCCCTGAGACACATGAGGCCTGCTGGGTGACCTTGGGCCAGTCCTAGTTCTCTCAGACCTCTCTCAGCCCTACCCACCTCACAAGGTTGTGGGGAGAGGAAGGGAAGATGATCGTAAGCTGCTTTGAGACTCTGTAGAGTAGAGAAAGGCGCGGTGGTATAAAAACCAACTCTTCTTTAAAAAAAAATGTCCTCCACACATCTGCTATGAAACCTAGGTAAGCAACTGAAGGAAGTTGTCCCCATTAAGATCTAAGGGTAGTTTATGTAGTCCTCATGTATTGCCACTATAAATGTAATGTGATGTGGCTCGACATGCTCTTTATGGAACCTGTGACATCATAACAACATCAGGAGATACATTATAATTAGAAAAGGTACAAAGCAGTTCTTTTTCAGAGGGTATTTGGGACTTGATGGAGACTGCCCTGCTTGAAATTTATGATTGAAGATTGTTATTTTTTAAGATGGATGATTTTTATTGTTTTTGGCATACTGTTTTGATATAAATATATATATATATATCTCCCACAAATTTGTGCACTGGACTTCAGCGATTCTTCCCGCTTAAGAAAGGCGGCAACTCATAAATGTGTACAAATTAAAGCACGTATGTCTAACATGCATGTTGTGCCATATGCATCATGGTGGGGTCTACATATTTGTCCCCACCATGTGGCAGTAATAGTACACTGATGGTCCCATGAACACCATATGCCCTGAAAGAATTAAGGGCCACAAAACATCAGCAGACATGAGCCATTGGGCAGTTCAGTAGCCCAGGAAAATCTCTAAGTAAATCCCTACTTCTTCATTGGTCCAACTTTTTTTACAGCAAGAGTTGTTCAACAGTGGAATCCGCTGTCTAGAGAGGTGGTGAAACCCCCCCCCCCCGGCAGTCTTCAAGCAGCGGCTGGGCAAGCACTTGTCAGGGATGCTCTAGGCTGATCCTGCATTGAGCAGGGGGTAGATGGCCTGCATGGCCCCTTCCAGCTCTGTGATTCTAGGATTCTATGTACAGAAGAACTACCCATCTACAACTCTACATGAGATGGCTTGTCTCTGTGATATTACACAGAAGAGAGCCCTATGTGCAGACATGCATAGGACGTCTGGCAATGCTTGGGTTGGTGGCAATTCCAATCCGGTGCACATTCATCCTTCCCAAAATGCTGTGCGAAAGACCTTCAGGCTAGTCCATGTGCATCTCGAAGGAAGCAGTTTGTGAACGACACCCAGCCAGACATGGACATCCAGTTCCGTATGACTGCAGGAAATGCCGGCAAATTTAACAGCCATGTTTTGTCGAATTTATTCTTTGCTTGCTTGGTAAATTTCCAGGCTAATAGGAAAAAGGGTGAGGCAAATTTTACTCTTAAGGCCTGTCAGATGTTGAAGTCTGCAAGATCGGCAGCGAGAACTGACAAGCGCATCAGTCATTGACACAAAACAGCTGCCAGGTCTCTTTGTATGCAAGTCATTCAGCGTCGTATCAAAACAGAGCGAATATAATGCTCATACCAGCACTTCTTGTCGAATTAATGCCCAGGTGAGATCTCTCCAAATACCACGGTTGTATCAGAGCAAAAACAAGAAGCAGTAAAGCATCTTACTCATTAGGACCCAATTTGCCAGAGCAGCAGCCAAGTGCTTCCGCCGACTCCCAGCGGCGCTGGGGAGGGAAGGCTGGGGAATAAAGCAACTTAAATTAAATTCGTAGTGTTGTGCGCATTTGGAATTCAATATTGACAGCTCTAATTACACACCCTTTTCCATCTCACGTTCATTAAGGCAAAGCAAAAAGAGCCAGGAACAGCAGGAGCAAAAGAGAAACAAGTGGAACACTTCGCAGCGACTGTCCTCCCCACCTTCCTTTGCCATCTGTTGAAGGCCACCATCCCTGACTTATTCTTGTCATTAAGAAAAAGCTGGAGAGGGGTGGGCTGCCACTCTTCAATGTGGAGCTTGGAAAGTTACTACAAAGAGAGAGAGAAAAGGAACCAGACTCGGTTAAAATGCCCCAGGAAATTTGCATGCTCTGACTGGAAGACCCCGTGAAATCCTCAAGATTTTCAAGATTAGGCCTCATGCTACCCACGTGGAAAGTAAAGCTTCAAAGGTTTTCTACCCAGCATTGCTTTGTCTGTTGCAGGCCTGCCATTAGCCCACTTCGCGTGGGGGCATTCTTCTCCTGCCACTGAGCCCTTGTCTCTGGGGCTGGTGGGAGAACAGTAGGGGGTGGCAGTGAGGAAATGAGAAATGATGTTGCATGAAAACCCAGACATGAAGACAGTGCATTGGCTGGTGCTCTGGAAATTCTATAGCATCCAGAGTCTCAGCTGGCATGCTGATGCCATGTCTGGTTTCTTGCCCAGAAGTGACGCTGACAAATTGTGAAGCCTCTTGCCCTGTCCCCAAAGCTCTGGGGAAATCAGGGACAGAGAGGGGCTCCCCTGCAACAGGGTAGCATCACTTCCAGGAAAACAATCAAGTTCTGGCGATTCCTAAAGAGCACTGATGACATTTCTCTGTTTTTCCTGGAAGTGACATCATGCTGTCACCCGATGGCCATTTTTTATGATGAACCTTCTCCTGCTGGGAAAGGGGAGCCAGGGGTGGGTGATTTGACAGCACCACTCCCAGGGATGGCAGGTAGAGGGCTGGCATCCCCAGCCTGTTGCAATCAAAAAATGAACTTTCTAAAGTCCACACAGTTTAGCCTTCCTTTTTTCAGTGGCAGCCACCTCTTGCCTCTAGAAGCTCACAGACAGGGCTTAGTGGTGGGTGAATCTCCTGTGTGGCCTGTTCCAGCCACCTGGCATCCATTCCACATGGAGGTTCTGGGTGATGAACATATTAGTACCACCCCAAGACCAAATATGGGTTCGGCAAAAACAAGACCCATTTGCTCAAAAGGTACTTGCAGGCCTCCTGGACCCAAACCAAAATAAGTTAGTCAGGTTCATGGAAACTCATGGGATTCTCACCCACCACGGCCGAATGTATGTGTATAGAAATACTGATTTCTATAACTTGCAGGCCTCCTGGACCCAAACCAAAATAAGTTAGTCAGGTTCATGGAAACTCAAGGGATTCTCACCCACCACGGCCGAATGTATGTGTATAGAAATACTGATTTCTATAGGTTTCATGTCTTCCCTGGAATGTATCTTACTGATATCTTGCTGGTACCCTGCTGTGTTGATTTCCTGTTGAAGCCAAATAGAGAGGTCCAGATGGCCTCTATTGCCATGCCATAAAAACATTACTTCACACCTCATGCTGGAAGCTAGGCCAGCATGTCAAAAACTGCACGTAGGCCATGGTGGGTTAGAGTTTGGAGGGGCACATGACCTGGGTGTGTCCTTCAGAGCTCTGACCATTCAGATGTTGTCCCCATGACAACCCAAAAGTTGGACACCCCCTTCCTACCCGTGATGCTTGGGGATCCAACATATTGTTAGAACTCTCTTTCTCCTATCGTTCCGAATCTGGCAAGATCATGAGCGGAACTGAGGGAAACCTACTTAACACGGAGGGGGACTCAGGATCGGTCCCACATACCTCCGCTCCTTTGGTGTTCACGACTGCAGCCTCGGTGGAGGGTGCCGTGGGGGGAACGATTCCCCGCCTGCCTGCACATCTGTCTTGGCCGCCTCCGACCCCTTCGCACTGGGGTCCGCGGAAGACTCAACAGCAGGATGACTGGACTATGTACAACACTCAGGGCACCCGAGAGGTGTACTCCCGTCGGGGGAGCGGATTACGTGAGAGTCTGTTTGACAAGGGATTGTTCCCGGAGCCGGGGACTACCTCGGAGAAGGGGAGTTCCAAGCAAGACCTCGAGGAGTGGATGTTCGAGCCATCGGGGCCGCGAGGCCACGCAGAGGATGAGGAGGGCACCGGAGCCTTCCAAACGGAAGAGGACTATGACCCACCCCCGGACTATCGACCTCGGGACCCCATCCCGGAGGAAACCACCGGGGAACGACTGGCAGAACTGGAATACTCGGTGAGGGACTTGTTGAGGACATTCCAGGATGTAATGGAAGCTCTGCCGGGAATGATGGACGTTAGAATGGCTAATTTCCTTGACGCACACGCCGCGCAGCAACAAGTTGTCCCTGCACCGGGAGTTCCCGCACCGCAGGTGCCTGCTCAGCCGCCGACGGGACCTCCGCTGCAAGTACCGGGAGTTCCCGCGCCGCAGGTGCCTGTCCAGCCGCCGGCGGGACCGCCTCAGCAAGGGCCTGTGCAACAGCCGATGCCGGGGGGTCCGCCGGTGCCGGGTCTGCCGCCACCGATGAGGCCAATGCCAGCGGGGCCACCGGTTGGTCCGGGTCTCCCTCTCAGGGGAGTTCCGGGTCAGCTGGGACCGTTGGTACGGCCTCCATGGCCCAGACCCAAAGATCTACTGGAGGCTACCTTTGACGGCAACCCAGATGAACTCGCTTTCTTCACGGTGAGAGTGCATAAATTCGTAGAAGAGAGCCGACACCTGTTCCGAAATGAAGCTGGTCTTATTGATGTCATCTCGGCAAGACTAAAAGGAGACGCCGCCACATGGTATGTTGGACTGCACAATGACCGCGGTCCGGAACTTTTGAATTTGCGAGCATTCATGTGGGCGCTGCGGGCGAGGTTTGAAGATGTCAACGCGAGCCAAAGAGCTAAAGCGTTTCTCCGCACCTACCGCCAGAATAAGAAGTCGGTTCGCGAGTACACACTGGAATTCCACAAGCAGGCAGCAAAGCTCCGAGACTACCCTGATCATATATTGGCTGAGATGTATCGATTGGGACTCAACGCAGACATCCGAGAAACGGTTCTGAAGACTGTCAATCCTGTCTCCCTGATGGCCTGGACCCAGGAAGCTGAAAATGCAGAGGATCGGCTCACCACCATCAAACTCGACTTGGCTGCTACGACCAACAGACCCGCCGCTGCCAGTGCCTCCAGACCCAAGACTCAACGCCTGTCGGAATCGGCACGAGAACTACGTATGAAGATGGGGCTCTGTCTCAAGTGCGGGGAGAAGGGGCATTTCGCTGTGGATTGTGGCAGCCGTCAGGTAAAAGACAAGCCGCCTACTCCAAGCCCGAAGACACCGCTGACGGGGAAGAAGGGGATGGCTAAACCGCGTTTCTCCAAAGCTCTGCAGGCGGCCCAAGGCCTGGAGGGAATCGAACCGTCTGCTGCCGAGTCAGAAGAGGAGGTGGTGGCTGAAACGGCGGAAAACGACAACGGCCTGTTGTGAGAGGCGCAAAACGACACGGCCATTCTAGCTCTGCGCCCAAGGTGGTGAGAGAAACCCCTTCCCTGTTTTTCGTGACTGTCTCGTTAATGAATCCGCTCCTGGGGACCCACGTTAGGGTGAGAGCGTTGATTGATTCTGGGTGTGGGAGGGATCTCATCAGCCCTAGAGTGTTATTGGCACTGGAAGCGGGGATAGTCCCCTTGAAGTCTCCCATCATTTTTACCCAAATGGATGGGGCACCCATGGAACCTTGTACACACGAGACTATGGCTTTGCGGTTGGGGGCTGGCGATCATTGGGAATCCAGATCCTTCATTGTTACCCCTAAATCGCAGTTTGACTTAGTACTGGGGAGTCCCTGGTTGTTTACCCATGACCCTTACATCTTGTGGGAAGAAGGGGTTGTCAAATTTGTGTCGGCTAAATGTGTAGATCACTGCTGGTTGGACTCGTGGGGGGACCAGCCGACCGCACAGTTCCCCTGCGGCGCTTTGCAGCCGGAAGAGTTAGCTTCTTTGCCTCGAGAGTATAGAGACTTGGCGAAAGTGTTTGGCGAAGATGAAGCTAACGAATTGCCCCCCCATCGCTCTACTGACTGTGCTATTGAACTTTTGCCTGACTGTAAATTACCTAAAGGTAAAATCTATGCGATGGGGCCGGCTGAGAAAGTTGAACTGCGGAACTTTATTGATAAAAACTTAGCCCGAGGTTTCATTCGCCCGGCTTCCTCCCCTTTCGCCGCGCCTGTACTTTTCCGAAAGAAGAAAGACGGGGGGCTTAGATTGTGCACTGATTATAGGGGTCTGAACGCTGTTTCTTTGTCCAATGCCTACCCCCTCCCGCTAATCAAGGACTTGGTAGCTGAGGCCACCAAGGGCAAAATCTTCTCGAAACTTGACCTCCGAGATGCATATTTCCGTGTGCGCATTCGGGAGGGGGATGAAAGTAAGACTGCATTTAATACCCCTTTGGGGCAGTTTGAGTACCTCGTTATGCCCTTCGGGCTTCAAGGGGCTCCGGGGGTCTTCATGAACCTAATCAATGAGGTCCTACATGAGTTCTTGTTCAAAGGAGTGGTCCTTTACCTTGATGACGTGTTGCTGTACTCTCAGGACCTCCCGTCGCATATTAAATTGGTGCGCCAGGTCCTTAAGCGACTTTATGAACACCACCTGTTTGCAAAGCTGTCAAAATGTGAATTCCACAAGACATGCATTGACTTTTTGGGTTATCGCATCTCTGGGGGGAAGGTGGAAATGGACCCTGCTAAAATACAGGCTGTACTTGACTGGGAACCCCCCAGGACCCGCAAACAATTGCAAATGTTCCTCGGATTCGCCAATTTTTATAGAAATTTCATCCAGAATTTCGCTCAAATTGCCCTTCCTCTGACTGATTTGCTAAAGACCAAGGGGAAGGGGTTTGATGCTACGAAACCAGGCGCCCCGCTTAAATGGTCCCCTGCTTGCGCAGAGGCTTTTGAGAAACTTAAACTGATGTTCACATCTGAGCCAGTGCTAGCGCGCCCTGATGAAACTAAAAAATTCATTGTCCAAACTGATGCCTCGGATGTGGCAATGGGGGCCGCTATTTTGCAAGAAGGGGAAGATGGTCGTTTACACCCCCTCGCATTTGTGTCTAAAAAGTTTTCTGACGCTGAACGAAACTGGGGGATTTGGGAGAAGGAGGCATCAGCGATCCGGCTGGCTCTCTCCACTTGGAGGCAGTGGTTGGAGGGGGCGCAACTGCCATTTGAAGTCTGGACTGACCATAAAAATCTGGAAATGCTGAAATCCCCCCGTTCTCTCAACGCTAAACAACTTCGTTGGGCGGACTTCTTTGCTAAGTTTCGATTCACTCTTCGTCATTTCCCTGGGACGGCTAATTCCCTGGCTGACGCGCTCTCACGCCTCCCACAACATGACAGTCAGCGTGAAATCATCATGGACTCTGTTTTTTCCCCCTCCCACCTGGGGGGGGCTGTGGTCACCCGTGCGCAAGCGCGCTCGATTCCGCGCTCTGATGAAACTTCGCCTTCCCTTTTCCCTGGGGGGGGGGGGGCTGGGTCCAGAAATATATGTCTGCTTTTACTGCTGATGATGATGCCTCCCTGAAAGCGTTGCCAGATTGTGTCCGTAGCCCTGAAGGTCTGATTTATTCTGGAGACAAACTGTATGTGCCTATTTCAATGAGGAGGGAGGTGATGGAGTCTGCTCACGGTTCGAAACTGGCAGGGCATTGGAGTTTTGTTAAATCTCTGCAACTCATCCGCAGACAGTTCTGGTGGCCACAGATGCGCAAAGACCTCTTGACTTTTGTTCGGTCCTGCCAAACCTGTGCCTTGACTAAACCCAGAGTGGGCAAGCCTCCTGGTCTTCTGCAGCCACTCCCTACCCCATCGAGACCGTGGGAAGTGGTGTCCATGGACTTTATTACTGACCTCCCTGCGAGCAAAGGGAACACTGTTATTTGGGTGGTTGTTGATTTATTTTCTAAGCAAGCTCATTTTGTGCCTTTTCCTTCCTTGCCTACAGCTCAGAGGTTGGCGAAATCGTTTATGTCTCACGTGGTGAAAATTCATCAATTACCTGCTAAATTAATTTCTGACAGGGGGACCCAATTTGTTTCTAAGTTTTGGAGGGAACTTCTTTCCATTTTAGGGGTGGAACAAGGGCTCAGCAGCGCGTATCATCCTGAGACTGACGGACAAACAGAACGAGTTAATCAGACCCTGGAGCAATATCTTCGTTGTTTTACTAATTATCAACAGAATGATTGGTGTGAATTATTGCCTCTTGCTGAATATTGTTATAACAATACTGTCCATAGCTCCACGGGCATGTCTCCTTATAAAGCTGTTTCTGGTTACGACAGCCCCCCCTCCCCTTCCTCGAAGGGATGGGGGAACGTCCTGTGGGGGGCGCTGATAAATGGTGTATGTCCTTGCAAAATGCATGGCCTCTGCTATGCCAAACGCTTGACGCAGCCAAGGCTGCTTACAAGACCCAGGCAGACAAGGGTAGGGTGGTGGGGTTTGATCTGAAACCTGGGGATCTTGTGTATGTCTCGACCAAGAACATTAAGATGCTGCGACCTAGCAGGAAATTGGGGTGGAAGTTCATTGGTCCATTCAAAGTGCGTAAAGTCATAAATGATGTGGCGGTTGATGTTGTTTTGCCTAAGAATTTACGTGCTCTGCATTCTGTTTTTCACATGAGCCTGTTGAAGAAGGATCCTGGCCCGTCTCCCTGGAGACCAGCAGTTACTCCTCCTCCACCTGTCATTTTGGAAGGGGATGAACATTTTGAGATCGCTGATATCCTTGATTGTAAATTGAAACGTGGTAAACTCTGGTACCTTATCGAATGGGTTGATTTCGGTCCCCAGCACCGCGAATGGGTGGAAGAAGGGGATATTCGGGCCCCTTACCTGATCCGTAGTTTCCACAAGAGGTTCCCGGACAAACCGGGAGGTCTCCCGCCCAGCCCGGGAGGTCTCCCGCCCAGGCCGGGAGGTGTGTTGTAAGTGTATTTTAAGGGGGGCAGTATGTCAGCAAGCTGCCATTCTGTTTTCTGTGACCTCTGTGTACATATCCTTTCCCTGTTGCACCCGGCTTGTTTTCTATCATCCTGCTCCTGCGTTGGAATGCACAAGATAACTGCTGGAGGTTGTGTGGGGGAGAAGATGCTGTAATGCTTGCCTATTGCTTTTCTCATGAGTCCTGCACCTGTGTTTTGTCTGATGTTCTGCCTGGTTCCCATGGACTGGGCGCGCAACCGTTTCATTAGCCCGCCAGCGGGAATGCTATTCATTGGATCTGTATCTGTTTGAATTTCCTTTATTATGCTTGCCCTACCTGTGTATCCCCAGTTCTAACAAAGAACGTGTTTGAGTATGTCTTCAACGCTTTGAAATAAATTTTGCTTTTCTTGAAAACGTGGATTTATTCTCGATGCTTGGGGATCCAACAACATCTGGGAAATGTCCCTCTTCCATGGGCATCCCATTTTGCTGCACTTCGGAGCTGTACTTAAAAGACACCACTTTAAATCTGGGGTTTTCGGTTACCTGCGGGACAACTGCGGACTTTCACCCATCTGATCGTTCCACCAGCACGCAATCCTCCCGTTGGGGTGGTCTGACATCAAACCAACCCGAGCGGGTGCCATTTAAAAAAATATCTACTCATGCATGGATCAACAGGGATGCGCTGTCACATCTATGCGCATGCGCAGAAAGTTTTCTTTTTAAAAACCCCACTGCGCGCCTCCTTCAACAAGGACACACTGTGACACCTATGCGCATGCACATTTTTTTTAAAAAAAAAAACCACCACGCACACCTCCTTAGTGGACGCCATCCAGACAATCCACAACAGAGGCAGCGCGCGGTAAAGCGATTCACCAGGGGGGTATCTGTTTGTGCTATGATGGATTAAAAAGATTGGGATCAAATTCAAACTGGGATAATGGTGGGATTAGCTGCTCGTTTGAATGCTCCCTGAGTAGACAATGCTGTCTTTGATGGACAGATGGTCTGATTCAGTATAAAACAGATTCACATGGTCATGATTTGTTGAATCAGGGAGAGGAATTAGTTAATCAGGGAAATCTATCATATAGATAAGGAGACATACATGGATTTTTTTTTCATGCCTCTTGTTTTGCTGGGAATTTGGCATGAATTCTTTCAGCAAGCCTCAGATGCCAGTATGGAACCCCAAAGCTTAGAATCTGAGTTGCAAAGTGCTTGGTTGTATTTTTTTTTTGTTACCTGCTTCTATGTGGTCAGCTTTCAGTGTTCAAGTGACTTGGCTTTATGTTTTTCCTCTGGTAGTTAAGTTTTCTTTCTTTTTTCCCCAGATGCTTGAGTCTGCAATTGTAATTACCTCAACGTCATCTCCAAAAAGCTATTTCCCTTCTTTAAAATATGCAAAATTTCTCTGTGATTAGTAAACATCTGTCACCAGGTTCGCTGTAGAATATTTTTATATCCTGCTTGGAAAGAATAAGCTTAATGACTTCCTGTGACTAAGACAGAGAGGCAGGGACATTTGGAAATGGTTTGTTTATTGACAGCTATTACTGCCATTTGGGGTAATGCTGTTTTGTGTTATTTCAGACCATGTATATTCATTGTGATTTTGTAATAGATGCTCTGCTGACCCCTCTTTTTTTTGAAAAAGCACACATTTTACATAATCAGATTTAATGGCAAAGCAATGTAATCAAATGTTTTAATCCATCTAATATTATTTGCCCATACCCTGTTTCAACTACAGAATAATTCCAACAGATGTGAAGGAGGGAAATTACTTTTGAATTCATCCCTGATAGGAATATTCACAGGAATATGTCATCCCTTTTTGGAGTTGCCCATGTTACCAATCAGATTTAAAATGACAGCTAACCTTGGACTTCAGGTGTCTCCTGAGGAAGCTAGTTAAATGGTCATGCAACGCAACCTGTTACATGTAACCTATAAGCCACCCTGAGCCTGCCCAAGCAGGGAGGGCAGGATACAAATTAAATAAATAAATAATAAATAAATAAATAATAGATACATGTTTGTTCACCCCTCAAAGAACACTAACAGGTTAGTGAGACAAGATCTTTCCTCACAGAACCCGTGCTGAGTCTGCCTCAATAGTTTTTGTTCATCTATGTGCCTACTAATTCTCTCCTTAGTAACAGTTTCCACCAACTGACCTGGCACTATTGACGTCAGTCTGACTGGCCTGAAATTTCCCAGATCTCCTCTGGAACCCTTTTTAAAGATGGGAGTGACGTTAGCTACCTTCCAGTCCTCAGGAATGGAGGCAGATACCTGAGGGACCGCCTTTCCCCATATGTTCCCCAGAGGGTACTAGCTCACAAAATCTCCTGACTCTCCCCAGCTGGCCACGACCAGGACCAGAGAGCTTTCTTGGCAACAGCACAGCTTTGGTGGCATGAGCTCCTGGGGGACATCAGGGCCCTGTGGGATCTGTGCAAGATGGAGCTCTCCTGACAAGTGTTTGAGCAAACTGGTTAACATCGACCGAGTAAGCTAGGCCCTTTAATCCACCCTGGCTTCCTGCTCTAATATCCTTGTCTATATGGAGAAATGATGCATTCAGGAGCCTAATACGAATACCAATTAGTGCTGACTGTGAGGCGGCTGATTAGAACAGTTCCCGCCATCCTACCATATTTAAAAAAACAGAGTTAAGCAAACAGAGTATGGTACACAGTATGTGGATATTACACTACACAAGGACTATCACTGTGATAAGTGCGCTAAACTAAATAATACAGTACTGCAAATATCAGAAAATATATGCTGTTTAAATAAGTTAAAGTGATAGGCTTTTTTACACAAATACAGTCAGTTTCAAATAAACAGAAGTGGTTTTTAACAATGCAAATGATGTTACCGACGTGCTCCGGAATGTCCTGTGTCGTTTCGACGTTCCTTCTTCTGAACAAGATTCTATCTACAAATAAACATTTACAACAAGATTTTTCTTCAAGGATACTCCAAATAGCCTAATTAATGTTGAAGACAATAAAAATTCTTATACATACAGATAATCTTGTATTTGTAGATAGAATCTTGTAGATAGAATCTTTTTCAGAAGAAGGAACATTGAAACGACACAGGACATTCCGGCGCACGTCGTTAACATCATTTGCTTCGTTAAAAACCACTTCTATTTATTTGAAACTGACTGTATTTGTGTAAAAAAGCATATCACTTTAACTTATTTAAACAGCATACATTTTCTGATATTTGCAGTACTGTATTATTTAGTTTAGTGCACTTATCACAGTCGTAATCCTTGTGTAGTGTAATATCCTACCATATTTAGCATCTTATATTTCCCCCTGGTATTACTGTGTTTTTATGATATTATTGTTTTAATGTTTTATTGCCAATGGCCTTGGAAGCCCCACTGAGCCTCCTTCGGTGAGGAGGGCGGGATATAAATCAACTCAGTCAATTGTTTCATGGATCACTGTAGTCATGTCTCAGGAGATGAGATAGGGAGCCAGTTGCCTGACCGGCCACAGCTGACAAAAGGCTGATCTGGCAACAGGGGTGACCTGGGTCTGCACAGAAAGTGAGGCATCCAGGATCACCCCGCGGCTCCTCACTCTTGGTGCCAGTGTTAGCGGTATGCCACCAAGGATTGGGATACAAATTCCCAATCCCAGTATCTCGCGGCTCAGATACAGGATCTTTCTCACGCATTACCCAGACTGAGTTAATACAATTGACAGATGGGACGTTTGTTGAACAATGCAATGGGATCCAGGTTGCAGAACCAACCAGAAGTCACAGATGTGGCATGCAAGTATGGATTAGGGAAGGGCACAACGCGGCTGACAAACAAAAGTCCATCACAATTTTTGGCCAGTTCATGGATCATGAAGCGATGTTCATGAACTGAAGAGCTGCCATAAACGTCTACAGATTTTGATGCAGTTCATGGCAGGTCATGAAGAGCAGAAAACAAGCATTTAAATGGCTCAGAGCCATTTAAACCCCTGCTTTCTGCTTTTTATCAAAAATAACTGAGTGGCAGGGACATTGCCACTGCTCAGCTGTTTGGTTTAAAGGGCTCTGAGTCATTTAAACTACTGCTTTCTGCTCCCCACTGGGAGACATTTCACCCCCCCTTTCTGCTCACAATGAAAAGCTGTGGCCAGCATAAAGTAGTGGGCTAAATGCCTCTCAGCCATTTGAACCCCCACTTTTTCTTTGCTGCCAAAAGCCATGGCAAGCAGCAAGCTGGGGGTGAAATGGCTTGGAGCCATTTTACCCTTTGCTTTCTGTTCCCTACCACTTTTCATAGGGAGCAGAAAGCAGAATTTTGAATGTTAAATGGCTCATGAACTGATACGAATCTGTCCTCACAGAGGACAATAAAGGTTTGTTGCCAATAAAGGTTTGTTGTGTGAAAAGCTCAGCACCTCTCCTCCCCATTACTCTTCACTTTAAAATGGCAAAAGACAAGATGAAATTTTAATTATAAAAAGCAACAACTGGAAGCAGCTAAAAAAAAATCAGCAGATGACAGTGGCTCAGGTGGTTAAGACGCTGAACTGCAGGCTGTGGAAGGTCAGTAGTTCAGCAGTTCGAGACCCAGTTGCCGCATGACAGGGTGAGCTCCCGTCTCTAGTTCCAGCTCCTGCCAACCTAGCAGTTAGAAAGCAAGAAATTGCAAGTAGATAAATAGGTACCACTTTGGCGGGAAGGTAACAGCGTTCCGTGCACCTTGGTGTTTAGTCATGCAGGCCACATGACCATGGAAATGTCTTCGGACAGCGCTGGCTCTTCGGCTTTGAAATGAAGATGAGCACTGCAACCCTAGAGTCGGATTCGACTGGCTTTAAGAGCAAAGAGCTTGTACCTGAATAAAACTTGGTCTTAAAGGTGGCGCTGCATTGTTTTGGACTGGGGTGCTGGGGGGAGCTCTGCAACTTACCTGGCTGCTTCTTGCTCTGACTGAGGGCTGCTGGGAGCAGGGGGTGGGGCTTGTTGCATGTGCCTGCCCCCTGGGCTCTTTACTGCCGGAGCTCTGCTCCTGTGCACTCCTGCAGGAAATTACCCCTGGTCCCCACCCCTAGAAAGCTCTCGCCAGGTGCTAGTGCTGGGCTGGCAACCCGAGGCCAATACGGATTGAGAAAACCATAAGGAAAAGCTCAGCAGTTAATCAACCATTTGGTCTTTCTTTTCCTTTCCTGTATCTCTGAGCTAAGGCTGCTGCTGTTATGCCAATAAAAGTTTGTTATGTGAAAAGCTCAGCACCTCTCCTCACCGTTACTCCTCACTTCAAAATGGCAAAAGACAAGATGAAATTTTATTCATAAAAAGCAACAACTGGAAGCAGCTAAAAAAAAAAAATCAGCAGATCCAATAATACGACAGTAAGAGCAAAGATGGAAGAGGGGCATCAAATAAAAAGCCAAAGGGAACACAAAATAATTGGCCCTGGAGCTGAAAATGTACTGCAAGCCAAGGAGTTACAGGTTGGGAATTCCATAAAAGAGGAACCTTAGACCAAAAACCTTTGTCCATCAACTTAAAAATGGATAAATCACCAGGCCCGGATGGCATATATCCGAGAGTTCTGAAAAAACTCAGATGTGAACTTGTGGATTTCCTTACAAAAATCTTTCCTTAAAATCTGCCTCCATTCTTGAGGACTGGAAGGTAGCTAATGTCACTCCGATACCGGCTAAATTGATGGAAACTATTATTAAGGAAAGAATGAGTAAGCACGTTAATGAACAAAAAAGAGTTACAGGTTGGGAATTCCATAAAAGAGGAACCTTAGACCAAAAACCTTTGTCCATCAACTTAAAAATGGATAAATCACCAGGCCCGGATGGCATATATCCGAGAGTTCTGAAAAAACTCAGATGTGAACTTGTGGATTTCCTTACAAAAATCTTTCCTTAAAATCTGCCTCCATTCTTGAGGACTGGAAGGTAGCTAATGTCACTCCTGTCTTTAAAAATTACAAGCCAGTCAGTGTCAATACCAGCTAAATTGATGGAAACTATTATTAAGGAAAGAATGAGTAAGCACGTTAATGAACAAAAAACTATTGAGGCAGACTCAGCATGGGTTCTGTAAGGGAAGATCTTGTCTCACTAACCTGTTAGTGTTTTTTGAGGGAGTGAACAAACATGTGGGCAAGGGGGACCCAATATATGTTGTTTACCTTAACTTCCAGAAAACTTTTGATAAAGTTCCTCATCAAAGGCTCCTAAGTAAGCTCAAAAATCATGGGATAAAAGGACAAGTCCTTTTATGGATCAAAAACTGGCTAATTAATAGGAAACAGAGAGTGAGTATAAATGGGAAATTTTCTCAGTGGAAGGTGGTAAGCAGTGGGGTACCACAGGGATCAGTACTCAGTCTGATGCTTTTTAACTTGTTTATTAATGATTTGGAGTTGGGAGTAAGCAGTGAAGTGGCTAAATATGTGGATGATAAGAAGTTGTTCAGGGTGGTGAAAACCAGTGAGGATTGGGAGGCACTCCAAAGGGATCTGTTGAGGATGGGCGAGTGGGTGTCAAGCATTTCCCTTCTGCAGCATTTTCCTGATCAGCGGTGATCGAGGGGGGGTGCTATTTGGCCCCTCTGTCGGGCCGCCACCCGGTGCACCTTCACCGACCTCGCAGAAGTTCTCCTAAACCAGTTCCTCGTGGGACTAAGGGAGCCAAAGCTTCGGAGGCGACTGGTCAGCCAGGACAACCTGGACCTCGATAAGGCGATCCGGGAGGCCACCGCTTATGAGAAGGCCCACCAAGACCGCCGCACAAGGGCGGTCCACTGCACGCTAGCTACGGTTGGGTCCGATGCCTCGGATGAGGAAGAGGTGCGACAGTTCTGCCATCGATCATCCCAATGCCCTCATCCAGCATCCACCAACGGGGGTAAGGTGACTTTGACCAACTCAGCTCCGTGTGCAAGCTGCAGCGAGGGCCATGAGCGCCGGTCATGCCGTTTTCTTACTGCTGTCTGCAGGACGTGCAACAAGATGGGGGATATCACCCGGGTTTGCCACTCCAAGTCCCTACGCCCAAAGCTGTCTGCCCACCAGACCACGTCGGAGCCGCCCCTGGACCTCCACACCTTATCGGCCCACCACCAGCAGAACCAGCAAAACCTGGTATGTAACTTGCCCCCCGATGGCCACAATAAGGTGCACGTCACGGTCCGTATAGAGGGCTCCCCTTGCAGCATGAAGATTGACACCTGGTCGACCTATTCCATTATCTCCGTGGAGACGGTCCGCAAGTTGTGTCCATGGGGGGGGCGGCCCTCTTCAGAAGCCATGGGGTTTTAGGTTGTGGGACTTCAATAGAGAGAGAGAAGGGTTTTATTGTATTTAGCCATAGGCCATTACAAACCAAACACAGAGAAAAAATACTATAAAACATAGATAATTGTATAAAATAGAGTACAGTCTGAAATATTATAAAACCATAAAACCGAATTTATGAACAGTTAAATCACAGCATACCCACTAAGATCAATATTAACTAGTACCCCTATGAACAGCGTTGGCCTGTATTTTCTTTGCAGCCAAGGCAAATAGAGCCATTCTATAGAATACATTGACATTGAAATCAGCTAACAAATATACAATCTTCTCAGGGTCTGAATAAGAGCTTAAAACTGATAAAATACCAGAGATAAATTTTAGCCTAGGTTGGGTATACAATGAGCAATCAAAGATGTAATGGGAAAGATCCTCAATAACAGAAGAGCCACAAATACATAAGCACTCTTCCTTGGGTGTTCTACTATAGCGGCCAGCTAGTATGGCCATTGGCACTGATTCAAAGCGCAAAGATGTAAAAGCTGCTCTAAGGTTATGATTATCTATATTACCCAGGTAGGGTGATCTAAAATGGTCATTCTTAAATGATTTGGACCAGGTAGCAGACTGTGATTTTAAAATTAAATGTCTATCTAATAGAGCATCCTGCTTAAATACCCATTCTCTAAGGTCTGAATTGTTTGTTGAAGGACTAAGGAGGTCGTCAGGAATGGAATATCTTAGTAATAAATTATTGAGAAAACGGGAACGATCTGAGTCTTTGGATAGCATTGAATTAAAGGCCAGTTGGCTAAAAGAGTCTGTACTAGCAGCTCTGATTTTCTTCCAAGATTTTAGAATCGTAAGTTACACCCGCGCCCTTTAGGAAGCCAAACCAGTTTCTGCTCTCATCAGGGCAACTGGTGTTCCCTTAGGAAGAGCCAGGATATGCCTTAAAAACTGGTTTTGAATAGTTTCAATGCAAGTGAGTATATCCTCTTTCCATCCCCAAACCTCAGCACCATACAGAAGGTGAGGGATGACCTTACTTTTAAATAGTTTTATGACAGGATCAATAAGAAAACCTCCCTTGGTATATTAAAACTTCAAAATGGATCCCACAATCCTTGTCACAGATACTTTTACTGTGGCAATGTGAACATTCCAGTTCAGATTCTCTCTAAATGTAACCCCTATATACTTAAAGGTGCTACACTGATTTATTGAATTGCCAAGTATGCTCCAGGAGGAAATTTGAGCCCTTTTTCTAAAGACCATCACTTTGGTTTTATCGAAGTTAATATTAAGGGTCTCTTCCAATTAAAACTTCAATAAAAACCCCATGGCAGTACTGGGCTGGGGCAAGTTCCGGGTGCAGTTCCAAGATTTTAGTGGCCCCTTGGATCTGCTGCTGGTGGAGAAGCCACGCTCCAGTCTGCTTGGACTCTCCTGGTTTGGACCGTTGGGACTGGCTTTGTCGGGGATCAACCAGCTCCAGTCACAGGATTTTAGCGAGGCGTGTGTGGAGTTTCCCCGGGTTTTTGATGGCTCCCTGGGGCGGTTTACTGGGCCCCCTATTTCCCTGGACCTAGACCCGGTGGTCCACCCTATCCGCATCAAGGCCAGGCTCCTGCCACTGGCAATGAAACCTAAGATCGAGGTGGAGCTAGATTGCCTGGTGGAACAAGGTGTCCTGGAACCGGTCTCGTCCGCCAGGTGGGAAACACCCATAGTCACCCCGGTTAAGCTGAACAGGGCCGTGCACATTTGTGCGGACTACAAATGCACGCTGAAAAAGCTCTGCAGGCTCACGCTTATCTGGTGCCGGTAGTGAGCCATGTGTTAGCATTCACCCATAGTCACCCCGGTTAAGCTGAACGAGGCCGTGCGCATTTGTGCGGACTACAAATGCACGCTGAATAAAGCTCTGCAGGCTCACGCTTATCCGGTGCCGGTAGTGAGCCATGTGTTAGCATCCTTGGTGGGGGCCCGGGTCTTCGGCAAGCTGGACCTGGCACAGGCGTATCAACAGTTACAGGTTGATGCTGCCACGGCCGAGGCTCAAACGATCACTACGCACAAGGGGGCTTTCAAAGTTCACTGCCTGCAATTCGGGGTCTCGGTCATGCCGGGAATGTTTCAATCTTTTATGGATTCACTCCTTAAAGGTATCCCCGGAGTCCAGCCGTTTTTAGACGATGTGCTGATCGCGGCCCCGGATGGCTCATCCTTCATAGGCCGGCTGCGGGCTGTCCTACAGTGCTTCGACATGGCCGGGCTTAAAGTCAAGCTTGAAAAGTGTCTCCTGGGGGTTCTGCCCTTCGAGTTCCTGGGGTTCGCGGTCAACGCCTCCAGCATCCACCCCACCACAGACAAGGTGCACACCATCACGCACGCGCCGCCCCCAAATCAAAGTCAGAGCTGCAGGCCTTCCTGGGGCTCCTGAACTTTTACCATTCCTTCCTGCCCCTCAAAGCTGCCGTGGCTGAACCCCTCCACTGCCTCCTGGACAAGTCTGTGCCATGTGTCTGGGGTCCGCCAAAGGCTGCCACATTCCAGGTGGTAAAGGACCTGCTTGTGTCCAATGCGGTCCTAGTGCATTTCAATGAGTCACTCCCACTGGTGCTGGCATGTGACGCTTCCCCGTATGGGGTCGGGGCTGTTCTGGGCCACCAGTTGCCAGATGGCCATGAGGTTCCGGTGGCCTATTATTCCAGGACCCTTTCCACAGCTGAGAGGAATTACGTGCAGATAGACAAGGAGGCACTGGCGATTGTGGTGGGGGTGAAAAAATTTCACCATTACCTGTACAGCTGCCCTTTCACTATCCTCTCAGACCATAAACCGCTCATTGGTCTTCTGCCCCCCGACCGCCAAACCCTGTATATGACATCCCCCTGAGTTCTCCG
>NW_015170306.1:225678-266541 GCF_001447785.1 Gekko japonicus | reverse complement strand
GCAAAGATGTGAAAGCTGCTCTAAGATTATGCTTATCTATATTAACCAGGTAGGGTGATCTAAAATGGTCATTCTTAAATGATTTGGACCAGGTAGCAGACTGTGATTTTAAAATTAAATGTCTATCTAATAGAGCATCCTGCTTAAATACCCATTCTCTAAGGTCTGAATTGTTTGTTGAAGGACTAAGGAGGTCGTCAGGAATGGAATATCTTAGTAATAAATTATTGAGAAAATGGGAACGATCTGAGTCTTTGGATAGCATTGAATTAAAGGCCAGTTGGCTAAGAGTCAGTACTAGCAGCTCTGATTTTCTTCCTAGATTTTAGAATCACAAGATACACCCACGCCCTTAAGGAAGGCAAACCGGTTTCTGCTCTCATCAGGGCAACTGGTGTTCCCTTAGGAAGAGCCAGGATACGCCTTAAAAACTGGTTTTGAATAGTTTCAATGCAAGTGAGTATATCCTCTTTCCATCCCCAAACCTCAGCACCATACAGAAGGTGAGGGATGACCTTACTTTTAAATAGTTTTATGACAGGATCAATAAGAAAACCTCCCTTGGTATATTAAAACTTCAAAATGGATCCCACAATCCTTGTCACAGATACTTTTACTGTGGCAATGTGAACATTCCAGTTCAGATTCTCTCTAAATGTAACCCCTATATACTTAAAGGTGCTACACTGATTTATTGAATTGCCAAGTATGCTCCAGGAGGAAATTTGAGCCCTTTTTCTAAAGACCATCACTTTGGTTTTATCGAAGTTAATATTAAGGGTCTCTTCCAATTAAAACTTCAATAAAAACCCCATGGCAGTACTGGGCTGGGGCAAGTTCCGGGTGCAGTTCCAAGATTTTAGTGGCCCCTTGGATCTGCTGCTGGTGGAGAAGCCACGCTCCAGTCTGCTTGGACTCTCCTGGTTTGGACCATTGGGACTGGCTTTGTCGGGGATCAACCAGCTCCAGTCACAGGATTTTAGCGAGGTGTGTGTGGAGTTTCCCCGGGGTTTTGATGGCTCCCTGGGGCGGTTTACTGGGCCCCCTATTTCCCTGGACCTAGACCAGGTGGTCCACCCTATCCGCATCAAGGCCAGGCTCCTGCCACTGGCAATGAAGCCTAAGATCGAGGCGGAGCTAGATTGCCTGGTGGAACAAGGTGTCCTGGAACCGGTCGCGTCCGCCAGGTGGGAAACACCCATAGTCACCCCGGTTAAGCTGAACAGGGCCGTGCACATTTGTGCGGACTACAAATGCACGCTGAAAAAGCTCTGCAGGCTCACGCTTATCTGGTGCCGGTAGTGAGCCATGTGTTAGCATCCTTGGTGGGGGCCCGGGTCTTCGGCAAGCCGGACCTGGCACAGGCGTATCAGCAGTTACCAGTTGATGCTGCCACGGCCGAGGCTCAAACGATCACTACGCACAAGGGGGCTTTCAAAGTTCACCGCCTGCAATTCGTGGTCTCAGTCATGCCGGGAGTCCAGCCGTTTTTAGACAATGTGCTGATCGCGGCCCCAGATGGCTCATCCTTCGTAGGCTAGCTGCAGGCTGTCCTACAGTGCCTCGACATAACTGGGCTTAAAGTCAAGCTTGAAAAGTGTCTCCTCATGTTCTGCGCTTCGAGTTCCTGGGGTTCGTGGCCAAC
Source organism: Gekko japonicus (assembly GCF_001447785.1). Taxonomy (NCBI): domain Eukaryota; kingdom Metazoa; phylum Chordata; class Lepidosauria; order Squamata; family Gekkonidae; genus Gekko; species Gekko japonicus. Next base: position 264,896 of record NW_015170306.1, on the reverse strand, counting down.
ACCTCCAGCATCCACCCCACCACAGACAAGGTGCACACCATCACACACGCGCCACCCCCAAATCAAAGTCAGAGCTGCAGGCCTTCCTGGGGCTCCTGAACTTTTACCATTCCTTCCTGCCCCTCAAAGCTGCCATGGCTGAACCCCTCCACTGCCTCCTGGACAAGTCTGCGCCATGTGTCTGGGGTCCGCCAAAGGCTGCCACATTCCAGGCGGTAAAGGACCTGCTTGTGTCCAATGCGGTCCTAGTGCATTTCGATGAGTCACTCCCAGTGGTGCTGGCGTGTGACGCTTCCCCGTATGGGGTCGGGGCTGTTCTGGGCCACCAGTTGCCAGATGGCCATGAGGTTCCGGTGGCCTATTATTCCAGGACCCTTTCCGCGGCTGAGAGGAATTAGTGCAGATAGACAAGGAGGTGCTGGCGATTGTGGCGGGGGTGAAAAAAATTCACCATTACCTGTACAGCTGCCCTTTCACTATCCTCTCAGACCATAAACCGCTCATTGGTCTTCTGCCCCCCGACCGCCAAACCCTGTATATGACATCCCCCTGAGTTCTCCGGTGGTCTGTTTTTTTGGCAGGGTACTCCTACGCGCTGGTACATAGGCCCGGGAAAGCGATGGGGCACGCTGACACCTTGAGCTGCCTTCTGTTGCCGTCCATGGACCCTGACCCGGCACCTGCGCTTCAGATCGCGCTCCTAGAGACTCTTCCCGAGCAACCGGTGCACATTCAAGAAGTGGCACGCAGCACAGCCAAGGATCCGATCCTTTGCCACGTCTTGGACTGGGTGAGAAGGGGGTAGCCTACAGCTCTGGTGGGGGCAGATTTCATGGCCTTTGCATCCCACAGGGGTGAGCTGTTGGCCCAGAAAGGATGCTTGATGTGGGGTGGCCGGGTGGTAATCCCAACCCCTTTAAGGGATTGAGTCCCCACGGCGCTCCACGAGACGCACCCATGGGTGGTACGGATGAAAGCACTGGCCAGAAGTTACGTCTGGTGGCCAGGCCTCGATCAGGACATCGAGGACTAGGTCAAGAGGTGTCAGTCCTGCCAAGAATCCTGGCCCGAGCCTCCCCGGGCTCCTGCTAGAGCCTGGGAGTTCTCGCACAAGCCCTGGTCTCGGCTCTACTTGGACTTCGCGGGGCCATTCCAGGGTCAACTATTTTTTATACTCATGGATGCATACAGCAAATGGCTCGAGGTCATTCTGGTACCGTCCACTTCCTTGAGAGCCGCCATCCGGGCCATGTGGCACATCTTAAGTGCCTAGGGTATTCCCGACATCCTGGTCACCGACAATGGCACGGCCTTCACCTCTAGCGAATTCCAGGACTTCACCCATTACTATGGAATTCACCACGTCAGATCGGCCCCGTTCCACCCAGTGACCAACGGCCAAGTCGAATGCATGGTTCGGACAACCAAAGATGCGCTCCGCTGCTTGGACAGCAAGGACTAGGACTACAAGATGGATGCATTCCTCTTTGGCCAGAGAACGACGCTCCACACCGCGACAGGACACTGCCCAGCGGAGCCTGTTAGGATGGCACCTGACAACCCGGCTGGACCGCCTCCATCACGATCGAGCACCGGAAGAGGAACCGGCCATGGAGTCACCTGAGGCGGCCAGAGGGTTTTCCCCCAAGGACCCGGTCTATGCCCAAAACTTTGCACAGGGCAGGCCTTGGATACCGGCCAGGGTGGTGAGAGTCTGGGCCCCCCAATCGTACAAGGTTTCCACCGAGGATGGCCAGATACTACATCGCCACATTGACCAGCTGAGGCGGTGAGTTTTGCCCTACGACCCAGAGGATGGAGACATCCCAGAGGTTTCAGAAGCGACCACCTCACCTCGGTCACGGAATGCCCTTGATGGACACGAGGAGGGGCCTCCTGGTCACCCGGCTGACAGCCTGGCTGAGTTCCGGGGAGAAGGGCTATCAGCACCACAGCAGCTAACGTTGATGAACTCTCAATCGTGCGCAGCAGCGGCACCATCGTGTGCAGCAGCGGCACCATCGTGTGCAGCAGCGGCACCCCGGTCCCAGCTCTTCGCCACTCAACCCGATCCCATAAAGCACCCACCTATTTGCAGGACTTTGTGTGTGGGTGTCTTTTGGACCAAGGGGGAGGGGTGTAATGTATTCATCCCTGACCGTGGAGGTGACCTAGTCGCCACGCGGTCAGGTGAAGTAGCAGAGCTTCGGGAATGAGAACAAAGGGTCAAGTGGATCCTAGCCCGCACCAATAGGAGGGCTTGGATCCCGACTGAGAGCCTATGGATCTCTCGGAAACTGTAAATAGCCAACCACGGGTGTGGTGTGTGTGGGTGTTTCCTGGGTTATATACACCGGCCTGTGAGCCAGCTCTTTGTCTTAAGAACATAAGAACATAAGAGATGCCAATGTTGGATCAGGCCAAAGGCCCATCCAGTCCAACACTCTGTGTCACACAGTGGCCAGAAATACTAAGTGCCATCAGGAGGACATTAGAAGCCCTCCCACTGTTGACCCCCAGCACCAAGATGACAGAGCATCACTTGCCCCAGAGCCCCTATCTATACCTTGTGGCTAATAGCCACTGATGGACCGCTGCTCCATATGCTTATCTAATTCCCTTTTGAAGCCGTCTATGCCTGTAGCCGCCACCACTTCCTGTGGCAGTGAATTCCAAGTGTTAATGTTCTGAACTAAGTAAACTAAGTTTTGTTCTGAACTAAGTAGAAGTATGTTGAGCTGAGATCACTCCCGTCTGCATACTTTTCAAAGAGGAAGCATGCTTCATGACAGAGAGTATCTATCACACGTGGAACTAGTTTCTAGGACCCAAGCCACTGTGTTTTTATTGTGATGTTCTGTGCAGTGAAGGGAATGTGCTGACATGTCTTCATTCCAGCAAAGGCCTGACTTTACCCAAATGCCCTTTTGCCCACAGCATGAGTCTGTCTTGGGAACATGGCAAGCCTGGCCCCCTCAAGACATGGCTGATATTGATCCATGGATCATCAGTCAAACAAGGTAGTAAGGGAAGAAAGAACTCATGCAGCTCTTTGCTCTTTCCCCACTCAGACAAGGTGAATCCCACCTCCTCTCTGGAAGGGAATCTTTGAATTTTCCATCCATCTTTCTTATGATTGGGTCTCCAAACTCTCCTACTTTGCTCTTGCAGGAAATTCTAACACATTTTCTATCTCCTGTTCAGAGAGTCACCTCCACCACGTTTTATCAAAAGATCTGAAAACTACTCAGATCTTGTTTTCTCATGTTGATATTTAACAGTGTGAGTAATTTTTCACAAAATCTGCAGTGTAAGATTTTTCAAGCTCACTCTTTCTAAAGGTCAATTTGATCAGCTCGTTATTAAAAAAACAACAAAGCAGCACCAATTACAAGACATAGTCATGATTCATTGTAAAGTAGGTTGCGCCCACGTGCATAACTTTGCTTACTTTTCTTATTTTCAGTGCACACTTTCATAAGCTAAATTGTGCATGATGTACCCTTTTTACAATAATGTTCCCAGGTGCAAATTAAGATAAAGGTAACTAATTAGGTATATACCTATTTTCATGAAAGTAATTAACCATCATTATGTGTTTTCCTAATAATAGCAGAGTGAGTGCTTTCATGTGGTATTTGCATAGAACTTTATCACGTTAGAAATAGCTCTGATGAAAAATTTAAAGGAAATAAAAAAGTAATGCCATAATAGAAAATCGCTTTCATACTTACGGAATGCAGACCACTGACTGCAGTAGGAGGCCCCAGTGAAATGGCCTCCTGTGGCTCTTTGATAACTTTTATTATATTCTGTCAGGGGAGTACATATTTACTATAATTATGAGGTTTCCATTCAGTTATAGGACAATACTAGAAATCAGCCCAGCAGTACAGTGTACATTTAAAATGAAGGCCTAAAACCTTGGAACTAAAAACATGTATTTCAGCAACAGGCACACCGATCCAAACTCAACATTCACTAAAGCCTTGAGATAGACAGATGATAGAAAGATGACAGACAGACAGACAGATTATAGATAGATAGATAGATAGATAGATAGATAGATAGATAGATAGATAGATAGATAGATAGATATTTAGCCCAGTGCTGAAAAATGAGAAGGCACCAAATGAAGGTTTAAGGAGAAGGAAGAAGAAAAGCTGGTTGCCCATCACAACTCTGAAGGTAATAGAGTCCTCCAATGACTGAAAGGCTCTTGAGGGAATGTCTACTTTCAGATGAGCCCCATCTGTGTGCTTATGTTATCTGAGTCTTTCCCCCCCCCAAGAGTCTGGGGCCTCTGTGTCAGGTAGCTGCCATTTTTCACCCATATTTGCCCTTTCCTGTCTGTGGTGCGACTGCGCATGCTTGCTCGCTTGCTTTGCTCGCTTGCTGTAAACAGCGATAGGGAGGCGCTCATGAGACCGTGCGAACTGGTGCTGCCAGACTGGGTTATCTGACTAACCTTGAGGAGGAGGAAGGGCTTGAATTCCACTGTTGGTGTGAATATTTCTGCTCTCATGAGGCATGGAGACTCTCCCGTTCATTATGTAACCTCCCGCCGGGAGAATTCCCGCGTGCGCGCTTGGATTTCATTTGCTTAGCCAATTGCAGCATCATGTTATATGTAGTGATGCATCCGCCCCATTGTCATTCCTAAGAATATCCCTGTAGATCATGGCAACTGACCTGTAGTCGAATAAAGCATAACGATTCCCTGGAAATGTGTGTGGAGATTTATTTGCTGTTGAACCTGACACTCTGAATGTTGGCTAGTGTTTACAGTGGGTGTCCACACCCCTTTTGAGCTCATGGGCACCTTTGGAATTCTTACAGAGTGTGCTGGGTACAGCTACAAAATGGCTGCCACAAAATGGCTGCCACAGGAGAAAAAGCAAGACACAAAATGGCTGCCTCAAAGTACCTTCAGTCAGACTGGGAAGACCCTCATGATTTGGTAACAGCTGCTGCCAAAGCAACATTTTAACAACTCTGCACAGCCAACCAGACAGGCTTCTCAAGTACTTACCATGATTCAGTGGGGGACACAGACGTCCACGCAGGATCATTCCTGTGGGGACAACAGATGCGCCACACTATGCCATCTCCAGGAAGTGACGGCGGGCGACGCTCTGGCAATGGGACTGGAAACTCGATGTTACCATCAAGTTTTCAGTCCCATTGCCAGAGCGTCACCCGGCGTCACTTCCTAGCGACAGCATAGTGCGGTACAGGGAGGAATGGTCTGGCCTGGGAGCATGTTTCCCCTGCCGGATTACGGTAAGTACTTGGGAACCCTACAACCAGATCTTCAATAGCCAACCAGAAATATTGCAAGGCAAAAGCCTCACATGGCCCACTTACTTTCTAAGAACACTTGGCAGGTACCAGCAAAGATGTCAGCAGGCGCCATGGCACCACACTGGGATCCCCTGGTCCACCAGAAGGATGGCTCTCTGGGCTGCAGCACCTGACCTGTAAAACTCCCCCTCACAATAAGCTATTTTGGGATGCCATGGTACTAGTCAGGTTGCTTTTCATTGCTTGCTCATCTATTTATTTGGAAAAGTTATATGCTGCCCCTCCAAAAAGGAGGCCAGCAATTAAAAAGATAAAACAAAACCATTAAATAACATTCCAAACAAAATATGATTCCTTTCTGGCAGCATTCTTTGAAAGTGATTATATCTCCGTCTCTCTTGTACTGTGTATAATTTAACCAAGTTAAATCACAGGGTTGTTTTTTTTAATGCTATCTACAGAAAACTTATGAACAAATCAACTTAGGCATTTGTATTTAAGGAATTTGCTCCCATTTATAGGCAACAGGCATAAAGTACTTCCATTGAGATAACACCCTTAATGATGCACATGATTCTGATATGAATTCTTCAGGTTTTGCAAGCAAGGGTCTTCTCCAAAAGCAGAGAATATGCAGTTCTTCAGCCCAAAACTTCAGACATCAATTGAGTCCCAACAACGTCTGTAATTTCTTTAGGGAGGATGCAAATCAGTTTCTTCTGAAAGGGCACCAGGAATTAAAATCTAATTGATAACTGATGCTCCAGAACTGGCCAGCAAGGATTCTGACTCTGAGCGCATCACCTGAAGAGCGCCTCTGAGCTTGATAATTTACCCGGCGGTCTCTTGCAGGGGGAAGGTACATGTTTCGACTAGAGCGAGAATCTGCAACCATCTGCAAAAACCAGCTATACTAAACCACAATAGCTTCATATAGACTGTCTTTTAACGTAGTGGAGACTGATGCAGGGAGTAGGAAGGCAGGAAATGTCCACCAGCAATGAGCACCGACCAACAGGTAACGCTGACCACTGAATGACAGAGGGAGATGGCAGAGATGAGGCTGCATGGGCAGCCATGCTAGTGAATGGGCAGCTGCACCCTGCATAGGCTATCCACTGTGGTGGGCACTTCTGACCATTTGCATGCAGGACACTTGTGTAGAAGTGCCCCCTGTCTCCTCTGCCCACCTTTGGTATGAAGATGGAACTCATCCCTCGGTTGCCAAGCTGCCCTCATTACAGGCACGTTTGGTGGCAGGGCCACCTTCTGACTACATATCATGCCAAGGACAGGAGACCCATCTCTGTCCATTGCTACAGCAAAACACAGTCAGCTAGCAGAAGAAGGAGAATAATGTCTAACCCAGGCACACAGGTATAGACTAGATATCCCAAGGAGAAGTCTTGCTTCCCCCTGTGTCTGACCACAAGGTCATCAATTACGGACTTCCAGTACCTAATCACTGTGTCATTTCTAAAAATAGAACCAATAACATCACCTTTGGCCAAAGAAAGGATTTTCTGCCTTGAAGTGATTGTCACAAAGTCCCAGTGTAGACTATTTGAATTGCCTGCAAAAGTCCTACTTATCTCCTTCAGCTGAAGTGGCTTTCATCCCTCCCCTTTTCCCACCTGGATATTTCCCTTCTTTTGGAAATTTTCCCAGATGATCATCTTGGTGTAGTGGTTAAGTTCATGGACTCTAATCTGGGAGAACCGGGCTTGATTCCCCACTCCTCCATTTGCAGCTGCTGGATGACCTTGGGCAAGCCACAGTTCTGTCAGAGCTGTTCTCGAAAGAGCAGTTCTGGAAAGAGCCCTCTCAGCCCCGCCTTCCTCACATGGTGTCTGTTGTGGAGTTTGTAAGCCACTCTGAGTGAAGGGTGGGGTATAAATCCAATCTCCTCCTCCTCCTCCTCCTCCTCCCTTTTCTCCAGTCAGATCATGCACCAGGGCCCCTACTTTGCCCCCTCCCCTCTCTCAAAGCCTGAAAGTAAAACAATACTTTGTATGCCAACTCTGATGCCAGTCCTGCAACTGGGGCCAGGATCTGCTCCTAAAGTTGGCTCAGCTTTTTGTTCTCTTCACTTGATATGCACATTTGCTGGCCCAGGACTATCCTTGCCTTAAGAGGTGCTGACTCATCTGCAGTGTCAAAATGTAGTTGTGCCCCTTCCCCTTTTGGATTATTGGTGGTCTAGATGCCCGGCTTCCCTTTCTTGAGACATGGACCTCTGCTTGGATCTCCATGGATTGGTAGCTATTAGGGTTGCAATGCCAGGTCCCTTCTAGCAACGGGGGGGGGGGGAGGGGGGACTAAAGGGGGACTTACAAGGACAAAGAGCCTAGGCCTCAATGCTGGGGTTGCACAGGATGTGACATCATCCTGACAGTGATGTCCAGGTGGTACTCTGGTATTTGGGCAAAAATCAATGGTAAAACTGATTTCTATGGTAGAGCTTTTACCCAAATACTGGAGTATCACCCGGATGTCAGTAGCATGATGACATCACTTCCTGTGTGATGCTGGCAATGAGGCCTAGGCCTTCTCCTTTCTCCAGGTAATTCCTCCCCACTGGCCAGCTGATTAACAGCTGGAGGTGGGGCCTGGCTGTGGGGGGCCCTCGCCTCCACCAGGGGGTCTGGCAACTCCAGTAGATACTCTCTTGGTTCTCTCCCCCGGCTCTCCCTGCCCCTTTTATCTAAGATCTGGAATGGACTTGCATTACTTTAAGTGGGCTTCTTTTATTGGGCATTCCATTGGGCATGTTTGGTATTATTTTAACTGCCTGAAATTCCTAGTTTTTCAGACCAGATGTTTGTATGTTTAGGATTGCACTGTGAGTCAGCGATTCCTTAATACTGCTGCGTAGGTTAACTGCCAAGATTTGCAAATGTATTTCAGTCAGGTGTAGAATCTAAGCTTGAGGTTCCTGGGAGCAAGAGGTGGTAGAAGGAAAACATCTTCCTTGGGTTATTTTAGTGTGGATTTAGAATTTACACTGACATGTTTTTAGTGTACTTGGGACCTCTGACCATATTCCAGGGGTCCTCAGCCTTTCTTGAGCCTGGGGACACTCTTGGAATTCTCACAAGGCTTGATGGGCACAGCTATAAAATGGCTGCCACAAAATGGCTTCCATGGAAGGCAGAGAAAGCTAGCTTACTTTCAGTCACGCAGCAAATATCATTGTGCTGTGGTGGCAGCTGCTGCCAAAGCAACATTTTTTAAAAATCTCCACAGCCAATCAAATCTTCAATGGCCAATCAGAAGCCTTGCCAGGCAAAAGTCCCACTTGGCCCTGCACTCTTTCGAAAAATATTTGGTGGGCACCAGTAAAGGTACTGGAGCTGCAGTGGCTCAAGTGGTTAAGACGCTGAACTGCAGGCTATGGAAGGTCAGTAGTTCAGCAGTTTGAGATCCGGGTGCCGCATGATGGAGTGAGCTCCCATCTCTAGTTCCAGTTCCTGCCAACCTAGCAGTTCGAAAGCAAGAAATTGCAAGTAGATAAATAGGTACCACTTTGGTGGGAAGGTAACAGCATTCCGTGTGCCTTGGTGTTTAGTCATGCCGGCCACATGACCATGGAAACATCTTCAGACAACGCTAGCTCTTCGGCTTTGAAATGGAGATGAGCACCGCAACCCTAGAGTCAGATTCGACTGGCTTTCGAGCAATGGAACCTTCACCTTTACCTTTTTAGTAAAGGTACTGGCAGGCACCTCAGTGCCCACAGGCATCACATTGGGGTCCTATGTTGAATATAATAACAGCTCATTTACTGCCCTCAAGTCTATATCACCAGCTGCCTTGGTTCTGAAGCATCCTCCATTTTATGAAATCAAGAGGTGTAAATTTAATTTTGGCCCAACCTGAGCAATCTTTGAGATCAATTAGAGGAAATCATAGCATACATAATAGAAATATGGAGTTAGTGGTTGTCAAATTCTTCTAGAAATACTATATTTTCTATTTCAAAATAACTTCCAAATGCAGAATAGCTTTCTTCTATAACCATTAGAACATTTTTTTTTTTTGCAATTCGAGGAAGGAAGGAAGGAAGGAAGGAAGGAAGGAAGGAAGGAAGGAAGGAAGGAAGGAAGGAAGAAAGGAAGGAAGGAAGGAAGGAAGGAAGGAAGGAAGGAAGGAAGGAAGGAAGGAAGGAAGGAAGGAAGGAAAGAGAGTTCCAATCCTATATGTTGTGGTTTCTTTTTCCATGGTTTTTCTTCTACAATTTTTTGTATTTATTTTCCATTCTCTTGCCAGATAAAAACCACCTCAAGCTATTTTTATTCTTGCTGGGGCAAACTATATGGATGTTTCCACATGGATATTTATCCTGCCATTTCTCTGTACCCAATTCTGTTTGCCTCTACTCTGGATTAAGTGCTTGCAATTCTGCACCTCTGGATTCCACTCCCCCCCCCGCCCCTGGAATTACAAAGTATGCAAACCATGCATTGTGTATCTACAACCAAAACCCACAGTTTTTGCTTATTTGTGGTTAACGTCACTTGTTGTGACCTGTGGGGGGTTGCGTCCAATTGCCAACAACTTGGCTGAGTGTGTGTGCAAGGGATGGGGTACACCGCACCCTCCCCTTTCTCTCCTCTCCTCTCCTCCTTGCTCTCCCAACCCCATTCAGCTTGCTGCTGCTGGGCTACTCTTTTGGTCCCTCCTTTGGGGTGCCAGCAAAAAGCCCCAGGGGGTTGTTTGTAGTGGTGGGGAACCCTCCCTTGCTGCTCGGGACATGGTGGGTCTCCCTGGTTGTGGTGGGCTCCAGATCGCAGTCAAGAAGCTTTGGGAGTGGGAAGGGTTTGATACCCTCCCCCATCCCCCCCCCATGGACGGAGTTTCAGCACTAGGGATGTGCATTTGGCTTGGTTGAGCAGGAAAAAAACCCCGTATAATGCCTATACGGCATTATTCGGGCTCCTTAGAAGCAGAATGAAATTCAAACTGCCTTCCCTTCAATGAAGGGAGTGGGCCACCTCTGTGGCATGACTCCAGAGACTGAGGGGGGTTAAAATTTAAACCCTTCTATGATGGGAGCCTGCTGCCGGGGGCAGGAATGGGGCGGGAATTATTATACCCTATGGGGATCAGTCCCCATAGGCTTTAATTAAGCCAAATAAATTTGGCAATACCGATAGTTCCCGAACCCTAGTATCATACCGATACTGAAATTTGGGAATATTGGAAAATACCAATATTTTCCAGGTTTAGTATATCCAAACCCAGAAAATACCGAATGTTTTTTTGTACATACCCCTATCCAGCACTGTTGACTCTGCTCTTCACAGAGCCTGGCGATTCCCTTATTTTTTGTTTTACGTTTGTTATTTTAGGAGAAGCCCTCTCACGAGCGATTGTTGTCCACTGAAGCATTACATGAAGAAGAAGAAGAAGAAGAAGAAGAAGAAGAAGAAGAAGAAGAAGACAGTCCTCTGGGTGGCCCACAGTCCTCTGGGTGGCCCACAGAGCAAGGGACCTGGGGGCTGGATGGAAGTCAGGGGGCCTTGGCAGGAAGTCAGGGGGCCAGGCCCCGGAATGCCCCACTGTAGCTGCAGGCCTGTACGGAAGACAATGGAATTGCACAGAACTGGACACCGATGTAATGTGCTGTGTTGGTGATGAAGTTCAGAATTGGGGAGGTTCAGGCACAAAATCAACCCAAACCTCTGAGTCTACCTAGGGTTGCCAGTTCTGGAGAACCGGGGTCCGGTACCTGGGGTGAGGGAGCTCAGTGGGGATGTGATGCCACACAGCCTGCCCTGCCACCTCTTCCATGGAAAGTGATCTCTGTAGTCTGGAGATGAGTTGCAATTCTGGCAGAACTGCAGAGGAGGAGGAGGAGGAGGAGATTGGATTTATACCCTGCCCTTCACTACCCGAAGGAGTTCTGGAGTGGCTTACAATCACCTTCCCTTCCCCTCCCCACAACAGACACCCTGTGAGGTAAGTGGGGCTGAGAGAGCTCTGACAGAAACTGCTCTTTTTCAAGGACAGCTCTTATCAGAGCTATAGCTTGCTCAAGGTCATCGAGCCGGATGCAAGTGGAGGAGTGGGGAATCAAACCCGGTTCTCCCAGATTAGAGTTCGTGCACTTAACCACTACACCAAACTGCTCTCCCTCATCCCCCCCCCATGGATGGAGTTCCAGCACTAGGGGTGTGCATTTGGCTTGGTTGAGCCAGAAACCCCCCCTATAATGCCTATATGGAGAAACCTTTCCCATCCCAGTGCCAATTTCATCCCGTGCTGACAGTCACCCCCCCCTTTATTTTGTTTCTCTGCCCATCCCAGTTCCACCCCTCACTCCTCACACCCTCCATTAAAATCCTCCAAGGGTGCGTTCAGATGGGCAGCTAATCCCATCATTATGCCAGTTTGAATTTTATCCCAATCTTTTTAATCCATCGTAGCACGACCAGAAATCCCCCTGGTGAATCGCCTTCATTGTGGATTGTCTAAATGGCGTCCACTGAAGGAGGCATGCATGATGGGTTTTTTTAAAAAAAAAAACTTTTTGCGCATGCGCATAGGCATCACAACGCGTCCTTGTTGAAGGAGGTGTGCAGTGGTTTTTTTAAAAAAAACTTTCTGCGCATGCACATAGATGTGACAGTACGTCCTTGTTGATCCACGCATGTGTAGAGATTTTTTAAAATGGCGCTCGCTCGGGATGGTTTCCTGACAGGAGGATTGCACGCTGGTGGAACGATCAGACGGGTGAAAGTCCACAGTTTTCCCACAGGTAACCAAAAAACCCAGATTTAAAGTGCTATCTTTTAAGTACGGCTCCAAAGTACTGCAAAACGGGATGCCCACAGAAGAGGGACATTTCCCAGATGTTTGTGTCTGGACATTACCTTTAGATCTGTGAGGCAATCGTGCCTTGCGCGGATCTAAAGAGCCGTCTGATTGGACTCCTAGTTCAGTTCTGTGAATGAAACAGCTTTCCCCCCAAAAGTGAATCAAAGGAAGCTCAGAACCTATGCAGAGAACCTTTTGACTTTTGTCCCAGTGCTTGCAAACAGGAAAGTCTTTGGGGGAACTACTTGAGAAAAAAGCCCCACTCAAAGCATGTGCCGCGCCCATGCAATACTTCCCCTTCAATTGCAAACACAACAAAGGACTCCTGTCACCTCCCCAGGGGTGGGCAGAGGAGTGGCCTCCAAGGGGGCTGAAAAAGGGGTGGGGAGGAAGAAGCTTCCGGTCAGCACGGCACAGCGAGGGGCGGATCTCAGAGGGCTCTGAGATGCCTGATCCTTTTCGGCTTTGTTTGGGGCTTCCCGGTCCACTGGAGCAGGGGGCTTCTGCTGTGCCCCCCCCCATGACTGGCAAAGCGGGGGGATGTCCATTTTGTACCCCAACGCAGGAGCCGTTTGAGGAGGAGAGCGTGGTCGCCATGTTCTCTCCATAGCTGTTGCCTCCCATTTTATTTTAATTACAGCGACGTGTGGATTATAAATACAGCTACAAGCAACATGAACTGTGAGTACAAGCATCTTGAAGTAAGGAGTGTGTGAGAAGATTAGAGCCCCGAAATTAATTGGAAAAAAAAGGAAAAGAAAGCGGCCGGGAACTGAAAGATAAGGAGTGAGCTGTGGAGGAGTAGGTTCTTTTTTTTTCTCGGGGCAACAAATGACTGTTCTCTTGACTCTGAATTGCTAGCTTTGGATTGAGTGAGTAGAGTGATGGCATCTAAGAGGGAAGTTGTTGCAGAGGAGGATATGTTGGTGGGTGAACTATCTGTGGAAATGTTCTTAAAGATTTTGAAAGAGGAAATACAAAAAGGCATACAAAAAGGCATTGAAGAGGCATTTGCAAACTTGTATAGCCCTCAAAAGGAAATAGAGAGTTCTAAAAACTTGGAGCAAAATGTGCAAAGTCTGCAAAGCCGGCAAAGTCTGCAAGAGGAAAAAGAAGCAACAGAAAGTCTAAGTTCACCAATTACAAAACAGAAGGAGACGATAACAAAAAAGAATTATTTGAGGAGGGGGGAAAAGAAAAGAAGGTTACAAAGATGTATCCCCAAAAAGAAGAAGAATGGGAGAAGGGAAAGACAAGAAAGATATATATGGAAGGTTGTGAAGGACAAAACAGTACAGAGGTATGACTTCCCAAAAATAAGCAAACCAAGACTGAGAATGGAATTTCATCTTTATAAAGGAGAAGATCACATCAACATGCTGCAAAGGAAAAGAAAACTACAGAATCTGAGAAGACAAATTAAATTATATAGAAATGTGTAATGCTCATTTTTCTTGGTTTTGAAAGTGTATAAAAGAAAAAAGAAGTGAAAGGATATGATTAAGGAACATATTACATATAGTGGAGCGGATAATTAGGTTTAAATAAGGTTTGGGGTTATTTCCTTTTTACTATTTTTCTTTCTTCCTTTTCTCTCTCTTTTTTCCTTTTTACTATTTTTCTTTCTTCCTTTTCTCTCTTTTTTTTCTATCAATAGGTTTGCTCTGCTCTTGAAATCAGAAAAATTGTAACAAATAAATTAGAATTGGGTGGCTAGTTTATAGTTCATAGTGATGATAAAGGAAAATAAGGGTTAATATAAGATCGATTAAATTTCATGAAAATTTTATTTATGATAAGGTTTATTTCAATTTCCCCTCCTCCTTTCATGTTTTTGAGCATTGGAAAAATGGAATGAATTGAGTGGTTTAAAGGGAGTTTATGAATTATAAGGGTGGGGGTAAATTACAATGAAGTGATATAAAAGCCTATGTAATGTTTTATAAGGAAATGATTCTAAAAATGAATTATATCAAATGTTATACTTGAGGTAGAAGAAAATCATAGGTTATTTTTGTGATTCCCTCTCCCTTTTGTTTTAGAATGAATTGAAATGATTAACATTAATTTATAAAACTTGGGTTATTTTTATAGTCTCCTTTCCCTTCTGTTTTGAATGAAGTGATTATCATGAATTCACAAAGTTTAAGGAATGAAATAAAATGTATATTAAAGAACAATCCTGACCGGGAAAGTTGGGAGGTAGACTTTGAAAATGCTAAAATTATAATAAAGGGGAAAAATAAATAAATAAAAGAAAAATTAAGTTTATTTAAAAATGTTAAAGTTATGAAAATTATTGTTTAAAGGAATAAGTGGGAAATTTTTCTAGTAAAGGGATGTGAGAGAACAAGATTATTAATAAAAATAGTAAAATATTATTAATGGATGTATGTACCAGAAAATATTTTTTTTGTGGGGAAGGGATTAGAAGAGAAATGTAACTATGTTGGTGTGACTTGTTTGACTTGTGGCTGTACAATGTATCAATACAGGGTGTTAACTGGATTGAAATGATATTTAAAATATGATATAGATGTATGCATTATATTGAAAACCTAATAAAAATATATTTTAAAAAAGGGGGTGGGGAGGAAGACTCCAAAGGACTGATTCTACATGGTGTTACTTTGGCGTAGAACGGGGTGGGGGGTTAAAGTTCATCACAAAACCAGCATTCAGATACCCAGTGGTCATTTCCTGCAGGAGCGCACAGGAGCGGAGCTCCGGCAGTAAAGAGCCCAGGGGGCGGGCACATGCAACAAGTCCCACCCCCTGCTCCCAGTAGCCCTCAGTCAGAGCAAGAAGCAGCCAGGTAAGCTGCAAAGCCTCCCTCAGCCCCCCCGGTCCAAGACAATCCAGTGGCACCTTTAAGACCAAGTTTTATTCAGGTACAAACTCTCCCTCCTCTGCCAGGACAGATCTGCACGTCCCCCCCCCAATAGCTAGCAATCCAAAACAGTCCAGTGGAGCCTGACCAGTGGGTATTGCCGTCTGACACACTTCTGGTGATGTGGGGTGTGTGGCATATGCAAATAAGTTATGCTAATTAGTTATACTAATGAGCTCCTGCACCTCTTTTTCTACAAAATGACCCCTGCAGATACCCCACAGAAATAGTGGGGGGGAAGCCAAACTAACAGCTGAACAATGTAGGTCCCGGTCACATGGAGAATTTGCCTCGAGAGAGGCATGACTGCCGGGCAGATTAAACGGGCACGATCATACGGAAACATCTGGGAAGCATCGCCCACCCGTCCCCAGCTCGTAGCTTACCGCTGGAGATCTGGAGTTAAAAAGCCCACGAGCTACTAGAAAACGGTTTGCCACGGGCTGTAGACGGACTGTCTCCATCTGATCACCCCAGCACGCTCCTTTTGCCCCGCTGAAGCGCTGCAAGAACCACGCACCGACGAAAACAACGCGGTTTGCCGCTGTCGCGTCCGATCGCGTTGCAGGGGCTCGAATTGTGATGGCACTAATAGCCACGCCTCCTCCCCGCGTTATCTGGCTCGTGTGACTGGGGCCGTAGAATTTTTTTTCAAACCATGGAAAATGAAAAGAGAAACTGGAGGCAATGCAGAAATAAAAATATGTGGTGACTTAAAAGAGGGAGGCGGTGAAGACTGCAAAAAAAATGCTGTGATGCATAATGGTTGTGGACACAGGGTAGAACCTGGTGGAGAAACACTCTATATGTTTCCTTCTATGGAAGTGAGAGCAGATCAGGGTGGGCTCTTCCCTTGAGAAAATGGGAGGGGAGGAAAGGATTACAAATCCCCCCTCATTCTCTATTGGTGCCATTTAACTTCTGCATAAAGTAACCTCACAGGCTGCCGTTGACCCAGTTTTGTGAGCTTTGCTCATTGACCAATATTTTGTGCTGCTCTCATTAATTTCAATAACTTAGCGGCAAGGTTGCCAGGTCCCCCCTGGCCCCTAGCAGGGGATGGGGGGTAAAGTTGCTATCTCCAGGCTGGGAAGCTCCTGGAGATTTGAAGGTGGAGCCTAAAGAGGACAGGGACCTCAGCCTGGGACAATGGCCCAGAGTCCAACCCCTCCCCCCCCCGCATCTATTTTCTCCAGGGGGAGTGATCTCTGTAGTCTGGCGATGAGCTGTAATGGCAGATGGTCTCAGGTCCCACCTGGAGGTTGGCATCTCTAGTTGGGAGAAAGAAAACTTTTGTGAGAATTTGCCTTTCTCCCTATTTGCGGGGTCCCCGAAATAAATGCAAACAGATGCTCTTTTCTTCTAATACAATTTCCTCCTCATTTCCTTTTCCTGCTGGACTCAAAATGCTGAATCTTTTCTGAAAGTTTTCTGCTCATCATAAAAATTCTGAAGTATAGTTTGGCTGTTTCTTACAGAGTTTACCTGCTCTTTCCTGGAGGTAGTTTCTCCTACCTGCTATAGTTTTTTCTCATCGGTATCTCAATTGACTAAACAGCAGGTTCGGGGGGTGGGGGGAGGAAAAGTACCTTTCTTGCCACATGTTCTGTTTTTCTCCGAGGCTGTGTCTCTGTTTGAGCAGACATCTCCCAATCTGACATGCCGGTGGACTTCTGGCCTGAGTGGAGAGCGGCTGTTTTCTCAGAGCCTTCGGTGTGTTTAATCTCTCTGGGGTTTTTTCGTTTGTTTTTTTAAATCAAAACCTGACTGCATTGTTTGGCAGAATCTTGATATTTTCTTCCCTATAGTGAAGAAAAGTGAAGAGTCTATAAGCAGAAGTAAAAAAAAGAGAACCCTATAAAATGATTCAGAGATTTCCTTCTTTAGACTCCATCTGAATGCCTCGGGCGATAAAGCTGGTGTGTCAGCAGGGGCTCAGAGTTGCCAGCCGTTATTTCATTTTTCATTGGTAGGTACTACAGAAATCTTATTATCTTATCTCTGCCAGCTCTTAGAGACTTATTAAGGCTCTTCCAATAAGGGACAGCAATAAGTCTTGTTGGCATTGGCAGTGAATTCAGGATAAACTCTTGGCTGTGCCCGGGGATGCTTTAAAGAAGTCTCTCTTGCCACCATAACTTATGCTTAAGGCTGGAATCCTGATTCTTGTAAGACCCACTGCAAACTAGACAGACCAGTTGTTTGACTCAGCAAAGAGAGCTTTGTATGCAGTCATTTTTTGGGGGGTGTGTGTGTAAATCTAAACTCCACCTACGACGATGGGGTATATCTCAGACTCCCCATTTGGACAAATAGTACACCTTGAAGGCCACTCCAGATTGGGACCATGGTGTGGTTTGAAGGCCAAGGGGTGCTTCCTCAGCCACCATGGTCCTGATCCAAATCAAGCCCATGCATCCCTGAAATTCCCAGAACAGAACTGACAATATATGATTGATTGCAGGAACCCAAGGAAGACCTGGGATGTAAGTAAAGTATAGTTAGTCTCCAGTGAGAAGCTCAAAATGTACTAGATGTGGTTAAGATATTCCCAAATGACTGAGGAAACAAAAAAGTTGGATCTTCAATGTTTCTGATTCCTAGGTACTTCAAAAGTTGGTCGTTCCATGCAGATATTTGAATAGGACTTCCCCCCCAAACACATACTCTAACTGTAATTTTTTGCCATGAGCAGTAGAAACGACACTGTTTTTTTCTCTCCTGGTCTTTAGCTATAGTTATGTTTGCAGTTGTTAATGTGTGTCCAACTATGGATTGCGTGCTACCATTTCTTCTAGCAGCAGAATATCTTCTTACATTGGAGAACAGCTGCTCAAGTTGTGTGTGTCTGTGCATGCATGCAAAGTGCTGTGAAATCAAAACAGACTTATGGAGACCCTGTAGGGTTTTCAAGGCAGCACACAAACAGATGTCGTTTGCCATTGCATTTCTCTACATAGTGACCCTGGAGTTCCTTGGTGGTCTCCAATTAAAGTAATAACATAAGAGAAGCCAGGTTGGATCAGGCCAGTGGCCCATCCAGTCGAACACTCTGTGTCACGCAGGTGCCAAAACTCAGGTGTCTTCAGGAGGTCCACAAGCAGGGCCAAAACTCCAGAGGCCCTCCCACTGTTGCCCCCAAAGCACCAAGAATACAGAGAATCACTGCCCCAGTCAGAGTGTTTCATCTATACCTTGTGGCTAAGAGCCACTGATGGACGTCTGCTCCATATGTTTATCCCATCCCCTCTTGAAGCTGTCTATACTTGTAGCTGCCACTACTTTCTATGGCAGTGAATTCTTTGTGTAAAGAAGTATTTCCTTTTATCTGTTATAAACCTACTGCTCATTAATTTCATTGAGTGCTCATGAGTTCTTGTATTGTAAGAAAGGGAGAAAAGTCCTTCTCTTGCTCTGCCTTCTCTATCCCATGCATAATTTTGGAAACCACTGTCATGTGGTTTCCAATTACTTAATTACTGTTTCTCCAAACTAAAGAGCCCTAACCTTCACCCCTCAATTACTGTTTCTCCAAACTAAAGAGTCCTAACCTCTTTAACCTTTCTTCATAGGGTAGGTGTTCCATTCCCTTAATCATTTTAATTGTCCTTTCCCACTTTTTTGAGGTGTGGTGACCACACAACAGGCTACACCATAGATTTATACAGGGGCATTATGATACTAGCTGATTTGTTTTCAGTCCCCTTCCTAATACTCCCCAAAGTACTAATAAGGCCGACCCTGCTTAGCTTCTGAGATCTGGTGAGATCAGGCTAGCCGGGGTCAGGGCCAAGTTGGAGAAAGTTATCTGCCTTAGCTGCGTCTGAGTGACAGTATACAGCCCTATATTTTTATTTCTTCTTTGTACAAAAATTGCAGTGTCAAGTCTTGACTCCTGAGTCAAAGACTAGTGGCTGTGCCTGTATTTAATTTCTTGGCATATTAAAAATAAATCCCAGAACTGACATTCAGGCAACCAAAATAATTAGGACTCAAACTATCCAGTGTCTCTGGAATCTCTCTTCAATTTATCATTATTTCCTGACTTCCTCAAAAAATCTCAGCATGATGTTCAAAGCTCTGCTCTCTTTCATTTTATCTTTACACCAACCCTGTAAAGTAGATTACCCTGAGAGAAAATGAAGTGTACATGAAGTGTACATGTGGAATTGTAACCAGGTCTACTTGGAAATGAGTCTCATGTTATGCAGTGGTGCTTACTCAAAGGAAAGTACACTTACGGCTGTAGTCTTAATATGCAGTTCTTTGAGGTCTGAATTATGGACATAATTATGATGTTTTAAAATCAGCTACAGGACCAAATTCTTGTGTCATCACACAACCATATTGAAAGAGGCCTTTCTCCAATGACATGACTTGTTCTCTTAAAGTTCGATGAGTTTGAACATTGCTTATTTCTCACCTCAGAATTTGCTACAATGTTGTCTCATGGCAAATATTTGCATGTGTGGACTTCAGCAGCTTTGAATGCCTCGGTGAACAATTCTTTTGACAGCTACGAAAGCTCCCAGTGTGTGTGTGTGTGGGGGGGATGGAATTCCAAATGAAGTTGTGGTAAACATCACAGGGACAGGTGAGTGCTAATGCATTTCTAAGTGGATGAGCTTTGAATTCTGAATGGAACATTAGCGTGGTCTTGAAAAAATGAATGTCACCTCACGATCTATGTGTCACCTCTTCTGTTTTTCAGCCTCCAAAATAAATAATAGTGAGGCAATGCAAAATGACGAAAAATGCTGAAAACCACAACCCAGTCTCAGCAGGAGTGAAAGACAGAAAACCTGTTCTCTTCCACCAACCCACGTTGCCGTACTGCTGTTGTTAAAAGGGAAACATTAGCCACAAAACCCACATCCTGGAAATCAGTGCAACAGCTCAAGGGTTGTGAGCGACAAGGTCACTCACTCAAATTCACTTGGTTGCCTTAAGCAAGTTATTGTTTCCAGCCTGGGACCCCAATCAACAACAGGGCTGGTTCAAGGTGTTTTGTCTCCCGAAGAAAATGACCCCCATCACCCCCTGGGACTTCCATCACAGCTGGCCAGGCCTGTTTGTCACTTTTGAATGGGTAGTTTCAAATTTCTCTCACTGACAGATGTGGACAGGCACCACTTGCGAAGTAAACGCTTGTCCTTCCTGGCTGTTTA
Organism: Gekko japonicus; assembly: GCF_001447785.1. NCBI lineage: Eukaryota > Metazoa > Chordata > Lepidosauria > Squamata > Gekkonidae > Gekko > Gekko japonicus. The sequence continues at coordinate 244,715 of NW_015170306.1, read as the reverse complement.
AATGTCGCTGGGGGCAAGGTGACGGTTCTGCTTGTTGAAGGACGCCTCCCAAAAGGCAGTGGTCAGACTAGGGTCTATTGTAGGGGAGAGGGGGTTGAGAAGGTGTATTGGGTTGTTTCCAGCCTTACATTTTTTGGAGTCGTGTGGGCACATGTGAAGCTACCTTATAGTGAATCAGACCCTTGGTCCATCAGATTCTGCATACTCCACCATTCGGTTCTAAGCCTGAATTCTCCCTAGAAGTTGAAATGACTAAGCTGAAGCTATCGTACTTTGATCACATCATGAGAGGACAACGCTCCCTGGAAAAGCCAGTCATGCTAGGAAAAGTTGAAAGCAGTAGGAAAAGAGGAAGACCCAGCAGGAGATGGATGGACTCCATCAAGTCTGCTAGTGATGGGGCACACACATGAACACAAACAAAGCTGCCTTACACCGAGTCAGACCCCCCCCCCCTCGGTCCATCAAGATCCGTCTTGTCCACTCAGACTGGCAGCGGCTCCCCAGGGCCACAGGCGGAGCTCTTTCCCATCCCCTACTGCCAGTTCCTTTTAGCTATAGATGCTGGGGATTGAACCTGGGAGTTTCTTCATACCAAGCAGAGGCTCTGCCAGTGGGCCATGGCCCCCGCTCCACCACAACCCCAAGGCATACTTGCATGATGTTTTCCCCAGATCCATTTTAATGAGACATGAAGTCTAGATTTGCGATGGAGACAGCGGTGGTAGCTCTGGTGGATCATCTCTTTTTAAGAAAGGGACTGAGGGTACTGCTTCTGTGCTCGTCCTTTTGGATCATGGGGTGGTTTATGATGCCACGGATCATTTCATCTTATTGCAACGTTTATGAAAATGGCAGGGTTTTCAAGGACAGCGCTCTGGTAGCTTCATTCTTGTCTGTCCAGTCAGCAGACTAGGGTTACCATCTCTGGGCTGGAAAATTCCTGGAGATTTGGGGGTGGAGCTCAGAGACAGAGGGAGCTCGTTGCCATATAATCCACCTTCTACAGCAGTCATTTTCTTTAGAGGAACTCTGTAGTCTGGGGATTAGTTTCAACTCTCTGTAGTCTGGGGATCAGTTATAATTCCGAGAGATCTCCAGACCTCACCTGGAGGGTAGCAACCCTACAGCCGACAGAGAGTTTCTGTCAAGGAATCTGAATTAAGAAGAAGAGTTGGATTTATACCTCATTTATACCTCAGAGCAGCTTACAATCACCTTCCCTTCCCCTCCCCACCAGACACCCTGTGAGGTAGGTGGGCTTAGAGAGCGCTTCTGAAAACTGCTCTTGACAGAGCAGCTCTGAGAGAACTTGTGACTGACCCAAGGTCATGCCAGCAGCTGAGTATGGAGGAGTGGGGAATCAAGCCCGGCTCTTAACCACTACACCAAACTGGATTTTGAATTTTGGCAAGCCTTAAGAATCTATTCTCTCTCACACACATGTTGCTTAATATTTCTATCAAGCCACTCAGTGAGATCCTCCATAGCTTTGGGGTGGCCAGCATCAACATGCTGATGGCACTCATCTCTTTATTTTTGTAATAAAACTTCCAGAAGTGTCTGACTCAGTCCTGAAGCAGTGCCCGGATAGTGTTGTCGAATGGATCAGGGGAAAGAAGTAGAAACTGAACCTAAAGAAAATGGTGGTGGTGGTTGGAAAAATCAATGGAATTGATTGGTTGGTTTTGGACAGAGTGCATCTGTTATTAAAGGGTTAAGAGAATCCAACCTCACTATTAAGAGAGGGGTCTGGTGCTTTTGCTTGAAACACTCTGTTTCAGTTACACTATTTATATGAAGTATTTTGCGGAGCCAGGCAATGGGAAACCATCTCACTTCATCTCCTGCCTTGAAAAGCTTGTGGAGTTGCCATAAGACTTCTGTGTCTCAACAGCACTTTTCAACACTTTGGTGTTGTGGTTAACTGCACTGACTCTAATCTGGGAGAGCTGGGTTTGATTCCCCACTCCTCCACTTGCACCTGGCTAGATGACCTTGGGCAAGCCATAATTCTAGCACAGCTGTCCTTGAAAAAGAGCAGTTTCTGTCAAAGCTCTCTCAGCCCCACCTACCTCACAGGGTGTCTGTTGTGGGGAGGGGAAGGGAAAGGAGTTTGTAAGCTGCTCTGAGACTCCCTTGGGTAGTGAAGGGCGGGGTAGAAATCCAACCTCTTCTTCTCCTCTTCTTCTTCTTCAACACTGACATGAAGGATTTTTCCTTCTAGGTTGGACCGGGCCATATTAATTTACACACGAGTGACCTCTAGTCTGGATTACTGCAACATGCTGTCTGTGGGGCTGCCCTTGAGCAAAATGTGGGAGCCTCGGCTACTCCTGCATGCAGCTGCTCATGTGCCTTTCCACTCTGAACACCATGGCAGTCTTCAGACAACGGCACTGGTTACCTCTTCAAATTGCTGCTTCCTTTCCCTTGATGAAGCCATCAGCAGCTGCATTCTTTGCAAGAATTTTTGTCTGTTGTCCCTTCCCACAAGTAGGTCTATACATCTGTGAAATGGCCAGCATGAAACAGCATGGGCACCTTTCTCATCAACTTTTAAGAAGGTACCATGTGGTGGTGGTGGTGGTGGAAAGTGTTGTCAAGTTGCAGCTGATTTATGGCAACCCCTCATGGGTTTTCCAAGGCCAGAGGCAAACAGAGGTTGGCTTGCCCTTGCCTGCTTCGGCAGAGCGACCCTGGGCTTTTTTCTTCTTTTTCTGGGTAGTCTCCCACCCACGTTCTGACCCGGGCTCACTTAGTTTAGCTCAGATTTGATGAGGCCAGGCTAGCCTGGGCCATCCAAGTCAGGATGGAAGGCATCCAAAAGCAGTGCTTTTCTGCAGGTCTCTACACTGACGAGGGTTACTGACCTCCAGCTGGTCTTCAAACTAGGGAGGAGAAAACGGCCGCTTGGAAGGTGGGTGGACTCTGTGGCATTCAGCTACCTCTCTTCCCTAAACCCTGACCTCCACAGGCATCTCCAGGGATTTCCCAGGCTGGAGTTGGCAGCCCTAATATTAACTTGGCTGATGGCTTCTTGTTTGTTAGTTAGATTTTATTTTGATACAAAATCAGCTCTGGAGAGTCAGTAATAATTAAGAAGAGGAAGAAGAAGAAGGAGAAGGAGAAGGAGAAGAAGAAGGAGAAGAAGAAGAAGAGATTGGATTTATACCCCACCCTTCACTACCCAAAGATGTCTCAGAGCGGCTTACAAACTCCTTCCCCTTCCCCTCCCCACAACAAGCACCCTGGGAGGTAGGTAGGGCTGAGAGAGCTCTTGACAGAAACTGCTCTTTTTCAAGGACAGCTCTTATCAGAACTATGGCTTGCCCAAGGTCATCCAGCCAGGTGCAAGTGGAGGGGTGGGGAATCAAACCCGGTTCTCCCAGATTAGAGTCCGCGCACTCAACCACTACAACAAACTGAAGGAGAGCACCTGCAGTGTGGCAAGCACAAAACGAGGAGCACAGATTGGGGGGGGCAGACAAGATAATACCCTCCTCTGACAGACAGGCGAAGTTCCTGGGACTCATTCAGCTGCTTGCACGTCCCACATGGCGGTAGGCAGCATCTGGCTTCTTGCTTTTTGACTAAAGTCGTTTTTGAGTATGCAGAGCTGGGCCATGGCAAACCACCTCTGTACATCCCTTCCCGGGAAAACCCTATGGGGTCGCCCTAAATTGGTTGTGGCTTGATGGCCAAAAAAGAAGGTTTTGATTTTACTGTTGTTGTGCTGCTACTTTTTAAAAAGTAATTACTAGCTGATGACATATTATCTATATTGTTCTTTAATTTTTTTAATTAACCTGTTTTAAAGCTGTCTGTTTGTTGCCTTAAGCTTGATAAGAAGGCTGGATATAAACATTTTAAACTGCAAAAACAATGATTGCCACTATTTCTCTATTGTTGTATAATGAGGAAGAACAAATATGTACTCTTTCATTTTTTAAAAAAAACAACAACCTTGCACACTTTTATCTGCAAAAAAACCAACGACCCAGCATCAGATTCAACAAAGGATGCTGCATACAAAGAGAGCCAGTTTGGTGTAGTGGTTAAGTGTGCGGACTCTAATCTGGGAGAACTTTGATTCCCCACTCCTCCACATGCAGCTGCTGGAGGATGACCTTGGGCAAGCCATAGTTCTGATAAGAGCTGTTCTTGAAAAAAGAGCAGTTTGTGTCAGAGCTCTTTCAGCCCCACCCACCTCACAGGGTCTCCATCGTGGGGAGGGAAAGGGAAAGGAGTTTGTAAGCCCCTCTGAGACTTCCTTGGATAGTGAAGGGCAGTGTATAAATCCAATCTCTTCTTCTTCTTCTTCTTCTTGTGGTGAACATTTGAGAGGCAGATACCCTTCTGGACAGCCACAAAAGTCACTGGTGAAACGAGCCTCACCGTGCCACTGTCTGATGGAAGGACTTTGCAGGTACACAGTGAGGGCCAGTTCCGGGTTTTTGGGGGCCCTGGGCAGAGAGTTCCCAGGGCCCCTTACACCTCCTCTGCCCACTACTTGCCACTCATGTCCTCCTTCCCTCCCACTCACCTGCATGCCTCCCACCTGCTCCTGCACCCTTTCCCCTTGTCTGCTTAACAAGCCTTCCCGCTGCCCGTGCGCACAGCTGCCTGCAGGCCTTTCCCCAGCTGCATCAAACAGTGCGTGCAGGAGCAGGGAGCATGAGTGGTGGAACACCAGTGAGTGGTTGTGGGATGACAGCAGTGGGCCCTGTCAGAAACACTGGGCCCCGGCACCTGCCCCTCCTCAGGGTACGCTGATGCCAACCCTGTGCACAGCAGCTGTGGTACGGCAGTTTGTTTCTTCTTGCCTTGTGGCCACTTTTGTCTTAATGCAGTAGGTGATAACAGATTTTCTCTCGAGGTCAGGAATCATTGTCTGAAGAAGTGAGCCATGACTCACCAAAGCTCATACCCCACCACATTTCTTCCCCCCGGTCTTGAAGGTGCTTCTGGACTCTTGCGCTTGTCTACTGCTACAGACAGACTAATACGGCGACCCATCTTGATGAATCATTAGGACAGCTAATAAAATGATGAGGGGGCAGAGATATGACTGTCATAAAGCTGCATGAAGACACACATGCCTGAAATAATATTAAAAACATAACCAGACAAACCCAACTGCTAAGATGTTTTTAAAGTGTTTATGAATTACTTACCTGATTGCTTAGTCTTCCTTGAGACAGCTGGCTATGGATTGCCAGCCGCACCCAAAGGCCTGTGTGTGTGTGGCGGCATTTGGAACAACCATTGGACTAAGGTTGCCACTGCAGTGTTCCCTCTAAGCTGAGTTAGTGTGAGCTAGCTTACAGTCTTTTAGCCTCTGGCTCACACATTTTTGTCTTAGCTCAGGAAGGATGGCTCCAGAGCAGTAAAATATTTTGTTAACTCAGCTTGATCTTCTGCCATATTTTGGATGTGCTTTAGCATAAAATCATCCCTTTCCACCACCACCCCTCCCTTCCCCATGTCGTACGGATGATCTCCATATTGGATGAGCTGACAGATTGGATATGTATCAGGGCTCTTTTTGTAGCAGGAACTCCTTTGCATATTAGGTGACACACCCCTAATGTAGCCGATCCTCCAAGAGCTTATAGAGCTCTTCTTACAGGGGCTACTGGAAGCTTTTGGAGGATTGGCTACATTAGGGGTGTGTCACCTAATATGCAAAGGAGTTCCTGCTATAAAAAGAGTTTGATTGGAGTTTAGCACATGTCCTTCTTATCTGAAATAAAGTGAAAAAAATGTAATTTGGTTTATAATCAAAGCTTTTATTTGTATATCCCATGGCTATCGATGTCATAAATATGCACAACATATCACGGGCTGCAGTGAGACTTTCCCAAGCACATTTCATGGTACTTTCTGTTCATAGGAACTGGATTGGATTTGTTTTAGGGCATGATATGAATGCTTTGCTATGATACAGGATTTTTTAAAAAATGGGTTTTTAAGAAACCCCGGTGTCGTCGTAAGACTGTACTCATCTCACAAAGTCCCAAGTTTTATTAACTGCCTAATAACCTGTTATCGTTATTGTTTATGCGCCAAGCAGCCTGTTGGGCTATGACTACTGTATCTCCCTTCCCCATTTATATCTCCCAGCCCATGCATTTGCCCTCAGTTACTATTGTGAATTTTTCTAGCAGATAATGACTGTGTTTCTCATTCGTTGCCATGAGCCACACCACCCGCCAGAGAATACAAATGTGCCGGAGGTGGTGGTTTCATTATCTTAGGGTCAGTAGAATTTCAAGAGCTCTGAAATTACCTCTATCAGCGATGCAAGTGTCAACTTAGTTTTAATAAATCTTTCGAAACAGCCACAAGTTACTTCGAGGACATCTTCTTTCCCGGAAATACATCATTCAGCTGCCAAAACTCGCTATCAGTTGGTAGCAAATAGAATTTCATCCATTAAATGCAAAGCTCCACTTCGGCTGCGGCACGCCGTCCCACTGTGATAGCTGGGAGTGTGATTAACTTGGGTGTTTAGCTGATATCAATCCCAATGTATGCTATTCCACTTAAATTGGAGCAGGTTTTGGGAGGGAAATTGGTTCTCCCGCAGAATATGTATAGAATTTACTGCATTTGCCACTCCTATGATTAATTCCACCATCTGAACTTTGGATGCCATTAATGTTGTGAAAATAGTCTCGGAAGAGAGGAAGACCGGGGGAGGGGTGCATTAACTCGTGAGGGACTTGGGATATGTAATAGCAGCTAGTTTCACTCTGAAGTGCAAATCCTGGATCTTGGTTTCTAATGCCTCGATTCTCAACACATTACTTGGAAGTCAGTCCTATTAAGTCCTTAATTCCATATAAGTGTGCTTAAACTACGAGTGAAGAATGCTAGTAAAATGACTTTGAAAGATTGGAGATATGTTCCCCAGAATACTTTTCCAACCCCTTTTCCTTATAGATCACATGTCCCAAAAAGGATTCTGTCAATATTGTGGTTAAATTTCTGTTCTAGAAGGCTGCTTGTACACAGAGCAAAGCACACCTTCTGAAGTGTGGCACTATTACAGTACTGAACGAAAGCACACTGAGCCTCTATGTCCCTACTCATCACATATGGTGCAACTGACCTGAAACCTGATAGAATGGCAATGTGCATTCCCCCTACCCTTGGCAGCCACTGATGTATAGCAAGAATGGGCCTGCTGATGTAAAATCAGAGACCAATTGTACAGTTAAAAAGGGGAACCTCAACAGCAACACAGCCACTGTTGACAACCCTGAATTTCTAACAACATGTAGTGAATCTTGGGTGTACCTGTGGGATTTTCCACATTATTATTTTTCTCACTTCTAAGTTCCTGTTTCTTTGGGCTACCCCCTGTTCCACACATGTTTTGCTTCCCCTAGTGGTCAATTCGATATTACATGGGTTTATGTCCAGCAGATGTCCAGCAGATTTAAACTGCAGGGGGGGTTGCCAGACATAAACTGGTGTAATATCAAAGCAACCACTAAAATCCGAAACAACAGGAACTTACAAGGGAAGGAAATGAGAATGCAGAAAGAAGAAGCTCTCTGCTTCCTCCACTGTAAGTTCTATAATATTTCTATCAACTGTAGCAACCTGTTGATTTATCTGGATCCCTGTACTGACTGAGGAGAACTGGGCCAGTGTCAACAGACCCTCATATGGGGCAGCTGCAGAGGCCCAGGGTTTCTGGCAGAGCCCACCACTGCTGGAACCCCTCAGCCTTGGGTTCTGTCTAAAAACAAGACCTTGGGTTCTGTTATTAGAGAGTCAACGTGGAATGTTTCCTTCAAGAGTTGATAAGTAGACATTGATAAGAATTGTGATTGCTACACACTCAGATAAAGCAATTCTTGTGAAACGGATTTGTTTATATTATGCAGTATCCGTTGTGTGTGAATGATAATAGAAAATACTTTTCTACAGAGTTACTACAGTAAATTATTTTACAAACATATCTTTATTGACTCTTCATTATTTTTGTCACGGATGTTGTGTTTGGATTTCCACTTCCTCCTGTGATCCCTCATTTTTGGCTTCTACATGAAATTAAAAGACGCCTGCTCCTTGGGAGGAAAGCGATGGCAAACCTAGACAGCATAATAAAAAGTAGAGACATCACCATGACAACAAAAGTCCATATCGTCAAAGCAATGGTATTCCCGGTAGTAATGTATGGCTGCGAGAGATGGATCATAAGGAAGGACGAGTGCCAAAGAATAGATGCTTTCAAATTATGTTGCTGGAGAAGATTCTTGAGAGTCCCTTGGACTGCAAGGAGATCAAATCAACTAATCTTAAAAGAAATCAACCCTGACTGTTCCTTGGAAGGCCAGATAATGAAACTGAAGCTCAAATACTTTGGCCACAAAATGAGAAGGGAGCACTCACTGGGGAAGACCCTGATGCTGGGAAAGATTGAAGATAAAGAAGAAGGGAACAGCAAAGGATGAGATGGTTAGATAGTGTTATCGATGTAACGAACATGAAATTAAGCAAACTCCAGAGGACGACGGAAGTCAGGAGGGCCTGGCGTGATGTGGTCCATGGGGTCACGAAGAGTCAGACTCGACTGTGCAACTGAACAACAAGAACAACACCTCTATATAAGAAAAATTGTAACAAAACTGCATAATAAATATTTTTAAAGGACACATTTATATAATATTGGTGACAGCTGTATTGATTAAGATATCTTGTGAGCCGGAATGGCAGGAAAGTGAAGAACCAAGAAATGGAACATGTGGAGGGAATTTGATGAGTTTCTTGAATGTGAAAATAATGAGTTTCAATTCAGAAGTTCAGGGTCAATGTCCTGAGTTCACATTTGAAAGTATATTGTTCAATGATCAAACTCTAGTTGCATTTTGTTACAATGCACATATTCACCCATACAAATGTCCCTTTTTACCCCAATTTTTTTTAAAAAGGTATCCCACTTTGATCTTTGAATTTTGCAGTGTGATTGAAATTGTCAATTTTCAGCTCAAATCTGCCAAGCAACTATAGAAACGATTAATATTCTTATTTTCCATACCATTCCCTTTAGGGGCATCAGAAAATCTGGGTGGATGGTGTCTGGCATCAGGAGCAAAGTCACTTTCCAAGCTGACATAGGAAGTGACTGTGGCTCAGTGACAGAGCAGCTGCTTGGTATGCAGAAGGTCGCAGGTTCAATCCCTGGTATCTCCAGTTGGAAGGACCAGGCAGTAGATGATGTGAAAGACCCCTGCCAGAGACCCCAGAGTGCTGTTGCCAGTTGGCGCAGAAAATACTAACCTTGATGTACCAAGGGTCTGATTCAGTATAAGGCAGTTTCATGTGTCCATGTGACATTCCAGCCCAAGGTCTATAAGAAAGGCCAACCTACATATTAAATGCAACAGTGTGTCTCAGTGGTGTGCTTTGTCTCACAAGGGAATTTCAATACAGAAGAAGAGGTTATCTGGCCCCTTCTTGCCTCTTTTCTGCTACCACCACATCGGGTTGCCAATCTCCATGTGAGCCCTGGAGATCTCCCAGAATTACAACTGACTACAGGGATCAGTTTCCCTGAAAAAAATGGCTGCTGGGGGTGTGTGTGTGAACTCGATAGCATTGTACCACACTGGAGGGGGTAGGGTTGCCAGATCCAGATTGGTAAACTCCTGGAGCCTTGGAGATGGCAGGGACCTCAGCGGGATACAATAACATAGTCTTCACTCTCCAGAGCATCCATTTTCTCCAGGGAAACTGAGCTCTGTAGTCTGGAAGCTAGCTGTAATTCCAGAGGATCACAAGGTCCCACTTGGAGGCTGGCATCCCTAGTCTTCAGTGTGACATGACACAGTCCACACATGGAATGACCACTTCACTCAGAGCTAGACTAATTAGGGCTGGCAATTCCAGGCTGAGGAGTTACTGGAAATTTTGAACTTGGAACCTTGGGAGGGTGGGGTTTGAAGAGGAGAGGGACTTTAGTGACAAATAATTAGAGTCCCCCCTCCAAAGCAGCCATTTGGTCCAGAGAAACTGTTATCTGTAGCCTGGAGATCAGTTTTAATACTGATAGGTCTCCAGGTGTCAGACTCCTGGATACATCAGTTCCCAACAACATTCACTCTGAGGAATGATATGTTCATTGAAACCTTGATAGGATGCAGACCCAACACTGGCTGTGTTAGAACTGAGGTTAAAGGCGTGAATGCAGCATACAAGGTTCAAACAGGGGCCCTAAAGTTCCAGGACCAATCACCCCTTGTTATGCCACCTGCCAAAAGCAACGGCTAATTACCCCCTCTACTATGCCATCCCCCCAGGTATGTCAGATGAAACCGAGCTACAAAAGCAGAGTACCAAAGACATCTGGGTTCCCAGAGGTGATAAGGATGCAAGTAACTTCAAAGTAGCCTCGCAAAGCGAAAGCATTTCAATTTCACATGCTCCCACACCCTCCCCTTCGTTGCCATGACAAACAAGCCATAAAATGCATAGCGAGTTTGACACCAGGCCCCACTTGGAGGCTGGCAACCATATGCTTGGACCCAATTCAGATCCCGCTAAGCAAGATGCTGGAGAGATGATACAGCTCAGTTCTTGGCCAGCAACAAGCCAGCCATCAGCAAAGCAGAAGAGAAAATGCCATTTCCTAAAACTGAATTGAGGAGGAGTGACCCGCAGGGTAGAGAAAACTAGGAGGTTGGCAACCCAGCTACCAAAATCTTGTTCTGTAATCAAGGGTCATTTCGTAGAAAAAGAGGTGCAGGAGCTCATTAGCATAACTTATTTGCATATGCCACACACCCCTGATCTAAGAGATCTCTTAGATCCAACCCAGATGGGGAAGGGAAAGAAAGGCATTTAAACCCCCCAACCCCACTTTCCCGAATTTCTCTGCAAAAGTGGATAGGCTCAGGGAAGAAAGGACCATGGGAAGGTTGGGGGGGGGGTTCTCCAAGCCTTCCCTGGCTCATCCGCTTCAGCCCTCTTAAATGCTTCATCTGCTTCACCCCCCTTAAATGCTTTGGCCTGCTTAAATGCCTCCCCACTCCTTGCAAGGCCTTCCCCGGCTTGCCCGCCTTGGCAGATGGGCCAGGGAAGATGGGGGGCCCTCTCCAAGCCTTTCCTGGCTCACCCACTTTGGTGGGCGAGCCAGGGAAGGCCAGGGGGCTCTCTAGGCCTTCCCCGACTTGCCCGCTTTGGCCGGTGGGCCAGGGAAGGCACAGGGAGGGATTTAAATGCCTCCCTGCTCCTTGTAAGGCCTTCCCCGGCTCACCCACCAAGGTGGGTGGGCCAGGGAAGGCTGGGGGGGCTCTCACCCACCCCACCTGAAACAACACCCCGTCCCCTACATCCCCAGGGCCCCAACAACTTACCTTGCCTTCTGGCTGGTGGTGGTGGTGGCTGAAAGCAGAGGCAGCACATGCTGTTTCCCACTTCTCGTGGTCCAACTGAGGGCTGCTGGGGGCAGGGCTTGTTGCATGTGCCCGTCCCTGGGCTCATTACTGCCAGAACACCGTCCCGGGCATTCCGGCTGGAAATGACCCCTGTTAACATTTGGATTCTGATACATTAATTAACTCACATTAGTTTGTCTACGTGAAGTTAGTTTGTGGCAGAGTATGAGCTCCTCCCCTGACACAAATTTTCTTAATCTTTAAGGTGCTACTTTAAGGTGCTCTTTCTACTGCCTCAGACAAACACACATACCCATCTTGAAATGGGTTGAAATGCTTTAGTCTAGGTTGCATAAAAATGAAAGCTAGGCCTCCCAGGAATCCCCGCTATTCCTTGCCAGTGGTGGAAAGAATGGGTGGAAATGGGGAGGGGTTGTGCCCCCCATCATGCCAGCATATGATGTCATTTCTGGTGAAAAAATGGAGGTGAGGTCTTTATGTCAGGGCAATGCTGCAGGATTTACCTGAAGCTCTATGGTTTAACCATACAGTGTTTTTTTTGGGGGGGGGGAATCCTAGAGCATCACCCCAATATCATGACATCACTTCTGTTTATTCACCAGAAGTGACATTGCATACCAGCACAACGGCAGCGTGCCTGCCCTTGCCCACCCCCCAATCCTCCTTAATTGAAGCCCAGTATTATGAAGCCCACACAACTCACTGGCAGGTCTAAAAAGACTTCCTGGCAATTCTTGAATCTCCCTCTTCTTCAAGGGAACCATGAAAATCTCTGATAATTATAAACCTTAAAGGAAATTGGCTTTCTGTTGAAGGCCAACAAAATGGCTCGGTGGCAAACCAGATGAGATGCTGGCCAGAAAGATCCAGAGTCAGATCTCTGCTGTGGTTTTGATATTGCTGCTTCTCAGGTCCCACAGCAACAATGAAGTACACACTTATGGAAAGGTTTTATTTTTATTGAAGCTATAGATGCATTGACAGGAACAACGTTAGGAATGGGGTTTGATCTATGCACATGAAAGGTTATAGTACATTCATATCAGCAATATCCAATTACTGGGGTTCCCGCGTGCGCCATTCGGCTTGAGAACCAACTGCTACAAAAAGCAAAACAGGTACGAGCTTCCCACGGCTCATCCTGGGCAAAGCCAAAGCAATTACTCCATCGACTCCTCCAGCGGCCTTGAAAGATACTCATTGCAGCAGAGTGGCAATTAAGCGAAAGGGAAGGAATGCGCATGAAAGGAAAACATAAGAAACCCTTGGCAGCTTGCTGACACTGCTGTGAAGAGGCATCATGGGTGGTCCCAGTTCATATTGGGATTGTGGCACGGGGAGATGGGTTGAGTCCTTCATCCCATTGGGTATCATCTTAAGTGTTGGATATTGTAACTCTGCATGCAAGAGGAACTGGAAGGGAAAGGGTTAAGAGAATTTTCTCACTAGGGTACACTTGACAGCCCCACCCTCTCCTCGGTTAGATGTTGAGCCTCTTGGGCTATTGCTTTTGCCTTCTGTTTTTCGTCTTCTATAGGAGCTCTCTTCTCTCTCTTACTTGGGTCTGGAGCTTTTTTGTTAACATTTTTTGAAGTTAATCTGTTCACAATAATTTAAATGTACTTACCTACATGTATATGTCATGTAAGATGTGCTTCCATTTCCGTAAGTAAATTTCTTTCTCTTGTTACTGTTGGAGTCAGATCATCCTAGTAATTTGTTTGAACAACATTTTCCCTTAATCAGGAAATGTGGAGGATTGGGGATACTGTGTAAAGTTTCTATGCTTCCCAGGCATTTTTGTTTTCATGTAACCCAATACTTAGCGGGACATGTTGTTAGTCTCTCTCTCTCTCTCTCTCTGAAAGGGTTTAGGGGTATGCATTCAGATACACCTCAGCCAAATATATATATATATACCAAAAACACCTGATCAGTAGTTTGGGGTATATTCAGCATCCCAAATATATCCAGGCTTTTTTCAGAAAACAAACAAAAACGATCCTGAAAAATCCCAGAAATATTCTGGAACTACTGGGAAGATCGAGAGCCAGCATTTGCAGGGTCCCCAGGACTGCTTTCCTTTCCTTATCCCCCCCCCCTACTTTGTTTCTGTGTCTCAGGGGTTTCTATGGGCTTCTGAGTGCTTTTGTCAATTTCAAATGTATCTTGTCTCTTTTTTTCTCTTTTGAGGCAGTTCCTTTGTGTTCCCTTCCCAATTTTTTTGCACCATGCTTGCCACCCCCACCTTTTGCAACTCACCCTTGCATTTGTTGCAATTCCGTGCTTTGACATCAGTCCTGTTGGGCTTCCATTGCCAGAGTGGCATTGGATTCTGCTAGGCGTTCTGTGCATTGCAACTGGTTGTGCTAGGCTTGCGAAAATCACCCCCACCTTCAGTTTGTACTGTGGAGATTTTCTAGTTTTACATTAGTCCTGTTTGAGCTTGCATTGCCAAAGTGGCACTGGATTCTGCTGGGCATTTTGCACATTGCAACTGGTTGTCCTAGGCTTGTAAAAATGCCTCCCCCCCCTCCCAGTTTCCACTACAGAGATTCTCTGGTTTGATTTTGGTTCTGTTTGGTTTGGCACATTGGCTTGTGGTTCTGCTGGGATTATTGGATTCTGCAATGATTCTGTTGGACTTGCTGTTTGTTCTCAGTGATTGCTATTTGGAGGCATGGCTTTTTGCCCTGGAAGCCCTGGAAGTAGTTTGCAGGGGTTTTGTTCTTCTTTTTCTTCCTCCTCTCATAGGAAATAATGGAGAACAGCTGGGGGCATCCAGCGGTCCATAAAATTGGTCTAATCAACTTGTAGCTTGGGGTTATTAAAGGACAGACGGCAGCAGCTCTGCTGCAATTTTGGTACCTGTACCTTTTAAAACAACACACACACACACAGCCACCTGGAAAGTTTCTCCATAGGGAATAGAGCTGAAAAATTTGGAAAACCAAAAAAATCCTGAATCTGAATACTGTACCAGCATTTGGAATTTGGGAATACCAGGAATACCAATGGGGGGGTCAATATACCCAACCCCCCAAAAACCTGATTTTTATTTTTTTTTGCACACACCTGAAAGGATATCCTGTGTTCTATACAGAAAACTGAGGAGGGGAAAGTTAAGCCTCTCTTCCATTGTGGTGCCATCTTGAGCCAGGGAAAGGCCTTCTGAATCTACTTTTTATAAAATAAAAGGTGGAGATTAGATTTTAAAAAAGTCCAAGAGCTCCTCTAGGTCAGCCCTCAGAAAGTGCAGCTAAATGGAAGGATGCCTTCCCTCCAACTCTACAGCAATGCTATCAAAAGATCTGGGAATGTTTTATATTAGAGAAATTACTGACACTTTTAATCCAACACTGAATCTTACCTTACCGATTTTTTCAAAATGTGGCACCAAGCATTTGAATTTTTGTCTTCACAAACCACGGTACCCTCATCTATAGCCTTTGAGGAATTTTGTTGCCTTTAAATATGTTCTGCAACTCCATAGACTTTGTATTGTATAACATCAAGGATACTGTCATTCAGTTGCAATGTGATTGAAGGTATCAGCCATAATGTAATATCCTCTTGTAATATTTTGTAACTTCAAGTGGTTCTTCTTCTTTTCTTGTAAGCTAGGCTTTAATATATTGGAATAAATAAAAAAGAAAGAGAGTGATTTCAGGAAAAAGTGAACACTTACCAAGGTTGCCAATCTCCAGTGGCACCTGGACATCTCCCGCTATTACACTTGATCTCCAGTCGATAAAGATCAGTTCCCCTCATGAAAATGGCTGCTTTGGAGGGTGGACTCTATGCTGAGATCTGTATCCTCCACAAACCCCTCCTTCCCCAGGCTCTGCCCCTCAAATCCCCAGGTACCTCCCAACCCAGAGCTGGCAACCCTACCACTTACCTGGTATTGTTGTGGGACCTCCCTGTCATCTGCCCTCACTTAATGGGTCAGCAGGAGGAAAATGGAGGGGAACAGCACTTGGAGCATCACAACACTCTAGGAATTTCAAATCTCCATGGTTTAAATCCCTAGAGTGACATGATGCTTCAAAAGGAGAACGGACTTCAAAGAAGTTGCTAGCCCTGCAAAGGCTCCCAGTAGAATTTCCAGGCCTGCCCTGCCCACCAGTAGGATTCCAGAGGGTGGGGGAATGGGGAGTGGCTGTCAGTGATGTTGTGACATCACTTTTGAGGAAACCATAGAGTTTTCAATGAGTCCTAGATAGTCGGCTCAGTATGCAGGACTGCAGGAGTGCCAGCAGGCAATGCCCAGAGGGCATGTGGCAACCCCTGTCTTCTAGAGACTGCATCCCTATTTTGGGAGAAGCTTGCACTTCCCAATGACACCTGCAGACTCCGATGCCATTTAATGGTTTACTTTAAAGGGGCTAATTTAGAATTCGGGATCAAGACCTAGCTAGCTCATCCCCCTGTGCGTGGACTCCAGAGTTAGTCCCACTAAGTTCAATGGGACAGACTCCCCCCAAACAAAAAGTGTGTCTAGGATTGCTGCATTATGTCTGCAGATTTAAGTTGATGGCCTGCCGTGCAACATGAGTGGCAAAGCGCTTCAGGAGCGCTGTAATTCTCATGCACTACAGGAGGCCCGGTGTTATCCAAATCCCAGTGGTACTTGACCGAATTGATGAAATGACCAGGAAAGCCTAATTAAAGCTGTTCAGCTCAAATGTATTGATGTATTACATCTATTATGGCTCGGTTCAATAGGTTCACCTTACGAGCGCTGCCACAGCCTGTAAAGCAAACTAAACAGGTGGAATAAATAATGCCAAAAGGGAGAGAGAGCTGTCCACAAAATCAAAGGGGCCAAAATGCAGAAATGCCAGGGAACGGCCCATGAACTTCTTATCAGATAATCCTGTACAAATAACTACATTATTTGTTGCTTTATCAGGCGAGAAGGATGGCAAATGCTGAGATTAAAAATGCAACTTTTAAAAAAAAAAAGCTAAAGCCAGGCTTCTCACTCTAGGGTTGCCAGTCTCCTGGTGGGGCCTTAGGGCTGCCAAATCCCCCCAGGGGGCAGATTTCCCCCTGCTTTCCCCCACCCGGCATCCACGGCAGCCGGATGTGACGTGTGACGCTGGGCACGCTGGGGGCGGGGCCACAGCCATTTGAGGGGAAAACATAGAGGGGAAAACTCGATGTTTCCCCCTCAGAAGGCTGTGGCCCCACCCCCAGCGTGCCCAGCGTCACACGTCACATCCGGCTGATGTGCATGCGGCGCCGTCCGGGAGCCCCCCGCCGGCAGGTAAAATACATTTGGTAACCCTATGGGGCCTGGAGATCTCCTGCTATCACAGCTTATCTCCAGATGACCAAGACCTGTTCCTCTGGAGAGAATGGCTGCCTTGGAGGGTAGGACTCTGTGGCCTGGTACCCTCCCCAAGCCCTGCCCAGGCTCCATCCCCCAAATTTCCAGGTCTTTCCTAACCCAGAGCTGGGAACTCTACTTCTCTCCAATGTCACACAGGTTTGGGTTGTTTTTTAATAGGAGTGTGGTTTGGCTCACTGTGGTGGGACCAGGAGGACAACACAGAAGCAGTGGGGACCATGAGTCCAAAAAGTCTGGAAAGGGGAAAAAAAGTTTCTGCCTTCATGGCTAGAGAGAGAATATTGAAAATCTGTTTCACAGTGCCATTGAAAGTCCGATGGTTTTGAAGGTGAGCAATAAGAACACATCACTTAAAATGGATTTTCTGAACCAAGAGGTGACCCTTTAGCAGGGTTGCCCACCTCCTCCAGGTGGGGCCTGAAGACCTCCCAGAATTACAAATCATCTTCAGGGTATAGAGATCAATCTCCCAGGGAGGAAATGGCTGCTTTAAATGGTAGACTCCATGGCCTTATACTCCACTGAGGTCCCTCCTCTCCCCAAACTCTGCTGTTCCTGGGCTTCACACCCAAATCTCCAGGAATTTCCCAATCTGGAGCTGGCAACCCTACTCTTTAGTATCCCTTGTAGGTTGCAATTTCAGAAGAACAGGAGGCCAGGTAGGCCCCTCACAGCATTTCACACCACAGAAGAGTATTCCCTAGTTGCCCTTCTGTATCTGGCTATTATAAGGTATAAACAAGTAAATAGCCACAGGAAATGTTCTTAAAATAGACTCCATTTTTTCTTGTTATTTAACTGAGAATATGTCAAATGGAAGGTCGTTGAACCATGCCCTTTCTCTGCTCAAATCCTTTTTCCTCCCCCAGCACAAATACATATCTGAAGTTGTATCCTGATGTCCCATGGGAAATTACAGTAAATATTTATGGATGTGTTCACCTGGGAGGGAAGCAGGGGTTTGTCCAACTGCTGGTGCGTTTTTTCAATGTTTTGTGGGTTTTTCGGCATGAGTAGTAATGGCCATGGTTTTTGGAACAAGTGACAACTGTAAAATAGCTGTGACTATCTAGATGCAACATTTTTGGTCTCCTATGAAGAAATCTCAGGTATTTGTACATTGAGTGATAGACTACCTGCTTTTCCACTGGAGCAAATGGGAGAGAGGGGTATGGCTGCCAACTCCATGCTGGGAGATTCCTGGGGATCTGGGGACGGAGCCTGAGGAGGGCTGGGTTTGGGGAGGAGGGGGACCTCAG
Source organism: Gekko japonicus (assembly GCF_001447785.1). NCBI lineage: Eukaryota > Metazoa > Chordata > Lepidosauria > Squamata > Gekkonidae > Gekko > Gekko japonicus. Next base: position 226,686 of record NW_015170306.1, on the reverse strand, counting down.
TGGTGTGTCATGCCACAGAACCAACCCTCTGAAGCAGCCATTTTCTCCAGGGGATGCCACAGAACCAACCCTCTGAAGCGGCCATTTTCTCCAGGGGAATTGATCTCTGGAGTCTGGAGATCAGTTGCAATTCCAGTGGGTCTCCAGGGCCCACCTGGAGGTTGACAAGTCTGGGAAGTTTGACCTCAAAGGCCTGGGGATCATGGGACTTATATGGACACATGGGACTGAGGTTGTAGCAAGAAAGGGAATTAAGCAAGACTGAGTGAGAAGGCTTGCCAGATCCAATCTGCTCTACGTTATTTGTACACAGTGGGGCAGGATTACAGTGGGCCTCTGGCACCAGGAAGTCAAAATGCTACTTTTCTTTGAAAGCCCCCATGCTGAAATTTGTGTCTTCGAGATGCTGAGTGTCCATCTCAATGGCATAATGTGAGAAACATTCGGGGGGGGAGGGGATACTGCATGCTGCATGAGTGTAATCACTAGGCTTGGGACCAGGACTTCTCAAGAAAATGATCCATTTCCTAAGAACATAAGATGAGCCCTGCTGGATCAAACCATAGTCCATCTAGTCAATAGTCTGTAGTCTATCTAGTCCAGCATCCTGCCTCACACCGTGGCCAGCCAAAGCCTTCCCCTGATGTGACCTCCTGGCTCTGGTTCTCCTCAGTCACCATGACTAGTAGCCATTGATAGACTTATCCTCCATGAATCTATCCAATCCCCTTTTCAAGCTGGTTATTCCTGTGGCCATCACTACATCCTCTAGCAATGAATTCCACATTGTAATCACTTTCTGTGTAAAGTCGTATTTCCTTTTGTCCATTCTGAACCTACTGCACATCAGCTTCACTGGATGCCCTTGAGTTCTAGGATTTTGGGAGAGGGAGAAAAAGTTCTTTTTGTCAACTCTCTCCACCCCAGGCATCTCTCCCTTTATATAAAGCCGTAGTGGGGTCCAACGTTCCAATGCACACCTACAGTGTTTGGGCGCAAGAACTGTCA
>NW_015170306.1:213608-222004 GCF_001447785.1 Gekko japonicus | reverse complement strand
CTCGATCATGGCACCAAAGCTCTGGAATTCTCTCCCCAGGGAGATTCATTTGTCCCAATCTGTTGCCATCATCCACCAGTGGGTGAAAACTTTTTTTTGTTTCATTTGGAATTCCTTCAATGATCCCTCCTTCTGAACCAAAGGTTTGTTTTTTTAATGTTCTCCATGTATTTTAAATCTCTTTTTAATTCTTTTAAGGATGTTTGTTTGGGAGGAGGCGGTTTCAATGGTTTCTACAATGATTGATGGCACCTGGGTTTTGGCCACTGTGTGACACAGAGTGTTGGACTGGATGGGCCATTGGCCTGATCCAACATGGCTTCTCTTATGTTCTTATGACCTTGGGCCAGTCACACACACCTAAGCCTAACCTACCTCACAGGGTTGTGAGGATAAAATGGAGGAGAGGAGAAGCCAATGATTGTGTGTAAGCCGCTCAGAGACCCTTCGGGGTTCGAGCGGGATATAAATTGAAAAAACAACAACGGTGTAAGCCATTTTGGATTCCCATTGGGGAGAAAAGTATAAATGAAATAAATAATTTTTAAAAAGTTTTTAATAATAATTTTATTTAAGTGTAAGTGCAAACAAAAGAATTTCAACATCTAAGTAACATACAACACAGAATTGTAACAGAGTAACAAAACAAATAGGATAACATAAGCTTCAGAACAGAAGGGATAATGATGCAACAGGAAGGTATCACTTGCGTATTGCCTGAGAGTACTATATACTGGTATGGACGTAAACATGAGCATGAACATGAATAACTAGGGTCATCTAGAGTGCTGTGTTGTCAAAGATTCAAGAGTATAGCTTAGTTAAAAATGAAGCCATGATGCAAAGTTCGGATTTTTTGGCAGGAGATCATTTTCTGCCATGAATTGTAAGTATGGGAACAAGGTATTTGTGAATTTCGAATGTGTTGTGCATTGTGATGTTCTAGAGGTGTCTAATACATTGGTTATTTTATCCATGATGAAGAATTCCCATATTTTGTTTCTCCATTCCTCCATCATTGGTTGTTTGTCTGACTTCCAGACAGTTTCGATGGTAAGTGAGGCTGCCATGAGCATTTATGATGTTAAGCGTTGGAGAGGGTCTTCACCTTTCATTGGGTCTCTGAGGTAAAGAAGTATGCTTTCTGGGGTCATCTGGAGCGTTTGCGAGGTTATCTTGGTTATCTTGGTTGTTTCAGTGACAACGATCTTCCAGAACTGTTGGATGTGGGGAGAACTCCACCAGCAATGCATGCAATCGCTCACCACTCCACAGTTCTTCCAGCATAATGGTGAGTAAGATTTATTCATGTGATGTAACTGGCTTGGGGTGTGGTACCATCGTAAGACTAATTTAAAAAATTGAAATCTGATTTTGAAGACTTTGGATCTATTAGCTAAAGTGGACCAAATAGAAGACCAATGATGTTCTGTCAGTTGTGTGCCAAGATCTTTTTGCCATGCAGTTTGATACTTGCATTTCGATGTGCTCTGGAAGTCTATGAGGACTTTGTATATTTTTGAAAGCAAATATTTTGAGTGTTCTGAGTGGATTTCGATGATTATTTCTAAGGATGACTTGTTTCTCTTGAAGATGCCAGAGACTGTCAAACAACCTATAAGACTTCCCGGTTGTAATTCTGAGTGGTCTCCAGCCCTCACCTGGAGATTGGCAACAATGGTTCCTCATGAGAGACTGGCTGGTTTGGAGGGTGGAGTCTATGGCATTGTACCTGTCTGAGGACCCACCCCTCCTCAAACCTCACAGTCTTCAGGCTCCATCCCTCAAATCTCCAGGAATTTCCCATCTGGAGTTGGCAACCCTCTCAGGACTGGCCCCAATGTGTTTTCTCCCAAAGGCCAAAATAGGTGACAGGACCAAGCTTAGTTGCCTACCAACAGGCACTGAGGGGAATGTAGGGTTGCCAGCTCTAAGGAGGGAAATACCTGGAGATTTGGGGGGTGGATCCTTTGGAGGGCAGCATTGGAAGGGGCGGAAGGACTCAGCAGGTATAATGTCATAGGGTCTACCCTCCAAAGCAGCCATTTTCTCCAGGGGAACTGATCTCTGTCATCTGGAGATCAATTGTAACAGCGGGAGATCTCCAGGTCCCACCTGGAGATTGGCAACCCTAGGGAAAAGTCAGCTGCACAGCAGGGGGTTGAAGAGAATGGTTTGATGGGTGCTGGGCCAAGATTGGCAACAATAGTTCCCCAGGAGCAAATAGCTGGGTTGGAGGGTGGAGTCTATGGCACTGTAACCTGTCTGATGTCCCCCTCTCCGGCCTCCACTCCTCAAATCTCCAGGATTTTCCATACCTAAAGCTGGCAACTTTATCTCCTCCCCTCTCAGTAGCCTCTTATTTTGCCTTAAATTGGTTTTGATGCCAGCAGAGTGAGAAAATGCCAGAGGCTCTGGCTGTAAGGTAGGTTAGGCAGAAAGTCTGTGGCTGGGCCAAAATCACCCAGGCAGCTTCCATAGGCAGCCAGGGCTAGTGATGCCATGCCAGTCTGGAGGCATGAAGTCACCCTGAGAGTGCTTGCAGGCCTAGGGTTGCCATTGCCAACAAAGACAAATTGATGCAAAGGAGGATGGAAAAGTCTCCATATCTCTATTTTGCCTTAAATTGGTTTTGATGCCAGCAGAGTGAGAAAATGCCAGAGGCTCTGGGTGGGTGCCCCATGGTAAATGCACCAAACAATTCCTAAAGATTTTCCAAAACACTACTCTGTCGATAAATGGTTTTCTACACTCACAGCGTCCCCTGCCAGAATGCAACACATCCAGTGTTCCCTCTAAGCCGAGTTAGTGTGAGCTAACTCACAGTTTTTTAGCCTCCAGCTCACATATATTGAAGGATGGCTCCAGAGCAAACTAGTTCACGCAGCAGCCAAATCACATTACAGCGCTCCAGAAGCGCTCTGCCACTCATGTTGCAAGGCAGGCCATCAACTTAAATCTGCAGACATAATGCAGCAATCCTAGACACACTTTTTGTTTGGGTGCTGCTATAAAATTCAACAATCAATCAAAGTAAAAGTGTAGATGGGAATTTATCTTCCAGTGTGGGTTTGGCAAGACAATGGAGCAAATGCTAGATACAGATTCGGCCTATGAAGGATTCAAGTTCAGTTTTGCAAAAACTGCTGATGGATGGCCAAAAAATAATATATATATTTTAAAAAGACACTCTTCAAAGAGGGCCAGTAATAAAACCCAGTTTATGCCCTACAGACAGGGCTCCCAAGTACTTACCTTAATTCGGCGGAGGACCATTCCCGCGGGGAAAACACAGGTGCTGCACTATTCCATCACCCAGACGTGACGTAGGCACTTAGCCAGGTGACGCTGTAGCAATGGGGCTGGAAACTCGATAGTACCATTGAGTTTCCAGTCCCATTACCAAAGCGTCGCCCAGCGACGTGCCTACGTCACGTCTGGGCGACGGAATAGTGCAGCGCCTGTGTTCCAAGCAAGAATCTTCCGGCGGGGAAGCATGCATCCCCCGCCGGATCGTAGGTAGGTACTTGGGAACCCTACCTACATTAGAGACAAGTGTTAGTTTACATTTAACTTAACAACTGCATTAATTATCTGGCAACAGCAGTAAAGAGCATAGAGATTAATGAGATAATGAAATTCACAGGTGTCCTTACATTTTGGAAGAGCTGTTAAGTGCCAGTTGGGTCAAAGCAATAAAAAAGAAATAAAGACATACAGAGGTCATCCTCAGACAGGAGGTGACACATACAATTGAGCTGTATGCAAAAAGAAAAGGGGGGGAAATATCCAGCAAACTAATATGAAGGCTGAAACTAATATGAAGAGCCACAACCTGGGGTCCATCCTGTAGAATGAAGAGGCAAAGTCCTCAGGGGACAGAATGGGCTGTAGGTGGAAGACCTCCTCTCTCTCTCACTTGCCCCCACCCTGGATGTGCTTTGAAAAGCTCTCTCTGCAATTAGACTACCAAAAAGTCAACTGAAACCTAGCCTGTTTGGATGGCTTTCCATCTGCAGGGAGCTTGGCATGCAGGGAAGTGTCGAAGAATGTGATCTCCCACCAGCAGTCGCCTGAAGTGGTACAGTCACCTACAACTGAGGGAGTGTTCAAGTACTGCCGCTTGAATAAATCAAGTCAAGAGTCCTGTGGAAGCCCCTGAGAGCCTGCCCATTTGAGCCAGGGATGAAAACCAAAACTGGAATCTAGTGGCACCTTCAAGACAAACACTTATTCCAGCATAATCTGTTCTATGAGTCTCTTCATGGAAACAGTTACCTTCAAGAAAGGAGCTCCATTCCGTCTCTGAAATGATTTTAGGTTTCAGGAGGAGGTGAACACAATCCCCAGGTGAAACTGTTGGGGACTGAACCTGGGACCTTCTGCGTGCCAAGCAGAGGCTCTTCCACTGAGCCACAGCCCCTCCCCTTTCTCTGCAAGGTTATACACAGAAACACATTTTTTAAACCTCTTCATGTAGCATAATGGCATAATGATATAAGTGCTCTTGAGGTTACCTGTGGTCAATACTGCCTCTAAGCTGTGGAGTCTCGTGAGCAAAAATTCTACTTTGTGAGCTACTGGCATTAAGAGAAGAAGAAGAGAAGAGATTGGATTTATACCCCACCCGTCACTACCCAAAGGAGTCTCAGAGCAGCTTACAAACTCCTTTCCCTTCCCCTCCCCACAACAGACACCCTGTGAGGTAGGTGGGGCTGAGAGCTCTTTCGAGGACTGCTCTTGAGAGAACAGCTCTGAGAGAACTTGTGACTGACTCAAGGTCACATCAGCAGCTGCAAGTGGAGGAGTGAGGAATCAAACCCGGTGCTCCCAGATTAGAGTCCGCGCACATAACCACTACATCAAACTGGCTGTGTGAGCAAGCAATTTGGCTACTGTGTAAATCAGTTTGCTCTGGAGCCATCCTTCTTGAGCTAAGACAAAAATATGTGAGCTGGAGTCTAAAGAACTGTGAGCTAGCTCACACTAACTCGGCTTAGAGAGAACACTGCCTGTGGTCTGAAACCAAATGGGGAAGAAGATTGTTCCCTCCCCCCACTCTCTACCCTGATGTCACCTTTACTTCTACCTTAGTGCAAGATGGGACAGGCAGCGCTTTTAAAAAGCGTCGCACGGGAAGGATAGCTAACACAGTTTTCACAATGAAGCTAACCTCACTACCAAGGGCTTTCAGTTCCCATAAAATCCAGGCTGCTTACTTACCTGGAATACAAATCAGACTACAGGGAATGTGGATCTGGCCAGAATTGTATGATACATACAGGTAACACAAAGGTTTCCACTTTTACTCCTAACGGCCCATATTGAATTTACGTTGCCACACCAAGCTGGGAGGACATATCGAGTTGGCTAGGCTTGCATGAATAGCCCCAGATGGAGTCAGATGAGTTGCCTTTTCTCCTTCCATCCTTTTCTTATTTCCCTATTTTGCTCTGCCCTGCAGGCCACTCCTCCACAATTCAGATTTAGGAAATGGGATTTCTAGGTCCCGTTCACAAGGAGCATTTGCCGCACTAAAGATATGGATGATAGGCGGATTTTCCGGGCGCGATCACACGGCAACATCTGGGAAGCATAGTGCACCCATGGCTAACCCGTGGCTTCTTGCCGAAGATACGGAGTAAAAAACTAGTACATACGATGTGCTAGTTTCCAGGAAACGCGGGGCAAGGGTGGGCGTCTGATCATGTTTCAGCTGGAATCCCGTGGCATCCGGCGCCCGCCCATGTCCCGTCGCAAACCAGATGGTTGGTTGGGTTTTTTTTAAGTCTCCACAGGATGCACACAAACGCCCACTGGCACATGCGCACACTGTGGTGAGGGGGGAAAAATCCCATTTGCCACGGAAACAATTGCCAGTGTGATCGCGCCGTGCCACTTCTTTGCCACGCTGCAGGATAGCCGTGTGATCGGCACCTAATGGCATACCCATGGGACCTCCATGGGACATGTGATTGGGCTGCCGCGCGTTACTATGCCACGCTCCCCCCCCCCGCCCGCATTTTCTGGCCCGTGTGACCGGGACCCTAGTCTGGCTTCTTCTGCTTTCCTGATGGCTGGCTTGTTGCTGGCCAAGAAGCAAGCTTTATCATGTTGCCAGCATCCTCTCTAGTGGGAGTCTGAATTGTGGTCCATGCATTTGGCCGCCAACCGTGTGCATATGGGGCCTGGAGATCTACCAGAATTACAACTGATCTCCAGACTACAGAGATCAATTCCCACGGAGAGAATGCCTGATTTGGAGGCGCCTCCCCTCTGCAAACCCTGCTCTCCCCAGGCTCCACCCCCCAAATCTCCAAAGATTTCCCAGCCTAGATCTGGCAACTTTATCCTTGCCTGCCACATTGTTTTGGGAATCTCAGTCAGTGAAGAACTCATACACTGCATGGAACAGTTAGGATACGTTCGTGGTTCACTTAGAGGTATATAAATTATGGAAAAATACCACCCAAATGGTGTGTACATATCAATGGTATAAGTACAGCTGCTAACTTCCAGGTAGTGGCTGGAGATCTCCTGGGATTACAGTGGATCTCCAAGTGGCGAGATCAGTTCACCTGGAGAAAGTGGCTGCTTTGGAAGGTGGACTCTATAGCATCTTACCCTATTGAAGTTCCTCCCCTCCCCTCACCCCACCCTCCCTAGGCTCCACCTTCCATAAATCACCAAGTATTTCCCAACCTGAGGCTGGCAGCCCATGGTCTATATCTGGCATTGATACCATAAGACACAGAAGACTCATCAGAGGCAAGCGACACCAACAGAGCCGTCCAAAGCCAAAACCAATGAGACTGACAGTGTGTGCCATCAAAAAGGAGCCAAAAAAAAAAGGAGTTTTACCATCCATGTCTCCAGAGAAGAGCCATTGTGGGCTGATTTCTCAGCCATGTATTGTCTGGTAAGCTGAGATCTTGGTCCAGATTCTGCCTCTGCAGTTGACTCCTTGAGTGCACTTAGGGAAGCCCTAACTTCTGAGCCTTATGTGTCCAGAGTAGCCCAAGAACACCTTCCTGGGGCTAAGCCTCAATGAGTAGACTGCAGCAAGGTGCGGAGTAGACCTGCTTAGGATTGCACTGATAATGTGCTACAGTGATGTGGCCAAATAGCCCCATGGGCGTCCTTCTCCCCTCAGCTTCGTGACATGGGAGCTCCTACGGCCTAAGGCCTGTGCATTAGCCATGTGGGAGGAACACGCTCTGTGTCTCTTTCCAGTGTCCACATCACTCTCTGGAAAGTGGAGGAATGCCACACTGCTCAATAGAGAGCATTTTAACATACTGTGTCTGTGCCTGGTTTGCCAGTTGTACGGCTGTGGATAGGAAAGCACTCCAGAGAGTTATCATCACAGCCCAGAAGATCATTGGCTGCCCCCTCCCATTCCTGGAGGAATTGTATAGTTCTCGATGTTTGAAAAAAGCAAAAAACATTCTGCAGGATTTGTCACACCCTGGACATTCCCTGTTTGAACTGCTGCCTTCAGGCAGAAGATATAGGACAATTAAAACAAGGACAAACAGATTAAAAATAGTTTTTATTCGAGAGCTATTACTGCCTTAAATGCTGTATGAGATAGGAATTTGGGTGACATTAGTGGCTTTAAGTTGCTATGTGAACCTTAAGGGAGTTATGAGACAGTTGTGAATGGTTGTGTGAGTGTATATGAATATTGTTGTAGATCACCAAAATGATTGCATCTTAATTTCGTTGTACTATGTACAATGACAATAAAGTATATTACTATTACTAGTGTGGGCTCTGTGGGAAGGATATCAAGATGATGAAATATTTCTGGTTTTGACAAAGTGCACCATGATTTCTATATGATGATTTCTAGTGCTGTGGTTGGCAGGAAACTGTATAATCAAGTACTTAAGTGTATTATCTGGTTGTCTCAGAAAAATGCTTGGATTTCTGATTAATCTATCTGACCTTCAACGTGCTAAAAATTGACTATTGAGCAAAGATAACCTGTGCTTTATGTATTTATACTTAGTACATAAAGAGAGCACTGAGGTCAGGGTTGCAACATCGTTTGACCCTCCCTGGTCTGAAAGGAGCCAGGCTGAATTTCCCCAGAGCCAGGGCTTTCTCAGTGGTGGCCCCATACTGGTGGAATGCGCTCCCGGAGGAAATCAGGGCCCTGTGGGACCTTTTATAGTTCTGCAGGGCCTGTAAAACGGAGCTCTTCCACCAGGCTTTTGATTAGGAGCCGCCACTGATGAATGTGCCCTGGAACATCTTCTGGCCTGAAATCTAAAACATCTTCTGGCCTGAGACCTCACTGGATGCTACTCCTATCATTGGGTGTGATTTGGATTATCGCCATCATCTGTCAGTTTTACTTGTTAAACTGTTGCTGTTTTAACTTGGTATTG
>NW_015170306.1:195371-213382 GCF_001447785.1 Gekko japonicus | reverse complement strand
ATAAAGTTTCAAATTAGTTTCAAATTAGATTTTAACCCACTAAAGTTGGTTTCCACCGCCCCCCCCCCATTTATAATGCACCTTCTGTCATTTACTGGTAAGCAAAATAAGCAAAAACAAAACAGAGAGACGATCCAGAAAGAACTGTGAACATTTTTTACCGAAACCAGGAGACCAAGTGGGGCTGGTGATCTACCTCTGACCTCTCCATGATCTACTGGTAGATCGTGATCTACCTGTTGGACATACCTGGTTTACATTATTTTAACTCTGTTAGCCGCCTTGAGCTGGCATGCCCGGCAAGGCGGGATACAAATATAAATAATAAATAAATAAATAAATAAATAAATTGTGGGGTTTTTTACTACAAAAGTGATACACAATTCTTCAAAATAAGGAATTCTGAACCTGCCTATAAATGCAAATTATGTTTTGTTTGATCTTGAACTACATATTCCTGGAAAAAGTGGGAGGGAAGGAAGCATGGTATAGATCTCAGAAGCTAAGCAGGTTCGGTACTTGGATGGGGGACCACCAAGGAAGACTCTGCAGAGGAAGGCCATGGCAAAGCACCTGTGCTTCTCAGTTGCCTTGAAAACACCCTGCTGGGGTCTAAAGTCAGATGTGACTTTAGACACACAATTGAAATGTAAAGGTATTGATTTGACCATGCCTATGGATAAACACTTGGAGTTCTCAGTGGCTTTCTGTGCTGTCCCAGCAGTATATATGGGTCCCGGTAACACGAGCGGGATACCGTGCTGCTGAAGGGAGGCAAAGTAGAGTCAGAGCAAAAAGAACCACGGGAGCGTGATCCGATGCGCCCCCATGGCTCCATGCTCTGGCCTTCAGCAGGCGATCAGACGTAGCATGGCAAAATGCATGTTGCGCATTTGTGCACATGCGTGGGACAGGGAACGGCACTAGCTGTGACGGGATTACCAGCGCTTCCCTGATCAGACACCTGGAGTTGCCACGCATCATCCGGAAGGTAGTGCTCTTTGGGTAGTACCTTTTTAATACGTGTTTACAGGCCAAAGGGGCAGATCGGGGACAGGTGCGTGATGCTTCCCAGATGTTGCGGTGTGATCGCGCCCACTTGATGTGCCCCTGATCCGTCCCTCTTGCGGGGCAAATCCTCCCATGTGACCGGGGCCATGGTAAAGCATAGCAAACAGTTTTGTAGTAGTGCAGGAAAATAAGCCCTTTACCTTTAAATTAATGCATGATGGGAATTGTAGTTCATTAACCCTGTAGGTCAGATGTTCTGAGACAGCCTTCCTTATTGGTTATATGGGTTTCCTTTCTGAGTAGCTAGCAAGCCCGCCAAACTTTTTTATTACCCCTTTTCCATTCTTTGTTAGAATTCTCTAGCAGCAACAGAGATGCACAGAAGCATCTCCTTTCACGAAAGTCATGCAAATGGTTTCTTATCACTAAAGATGGACTCTGCCATTCATTCAGCAACTGGATCATGACTTAAGAGCCAAATAAAGAGGGTTAAAGATGGTTTGAGACTAAGTAGACTCTGCATTGATCACTTACCTACAGCGGAGCTCAGCCTCCGAGTGCCTCAGAATGAGAACACGTTCAGAACATGAACCTAGCATGAGGAGAGTTCATAAAAAATGTTATATAAACTATGTAAAACAGAGCTGGTTAAAACAAAGGGCCATCATGTACAGCTGGGCTTACCCATATCATTGTCCTTTTAAAGGAAACGTTACTGTTTGTCAGCTCTGTAAGTTGCCCTTCCATCACCATATCCCAAACAAGGTAGTCCAAATAAAATATACTTTACAGAGATGGTAATTCTGTAAGTATTTAGTAACCAGATTCTACCTTATTTAACCACTGGATATTTCACATTTTCTTTATGGGTCAACAGTTGAGTGATATTTGTCAGACTGAATCTAGTCACATCACGGTAAACACCGATAGCCTCTTCTCAGGCTTCACTTGACGATAATTTCATTAGAGAAACACCCCCAAGCCAATGACCCATTAACTTCTTCCACCCACATTTTTTCTGGAATGATTCTCTATTGTTCTGCTTCCTGGGAGTGGAATGGGGCGACAACCACCATTCGTTGTATTTGTCTTATGGGCTTTTCCTCAATCAGGTCTAAAGTGGGATAGGGCATCAAATACAGAAGGGGCATTGCTAAGACAAGGATACCTCAAGTGATCATTTGATCAATAGACCAATTGTTGTATTGATGGTGAGTGGGCGATATTTTCAACCCAGCAGCATCCATTAAAATCTGTAGAACAGAGGAAGAGCCATGTGGAACACAACAGAAAGGACAGCATTAGCAATATAACTGTATTGCATGTCTTTGAAACGGCAATCAGGATTGTTAAAAATAGTTACCCCCAAACACATTTTCATTAATCGAAAACTTGAGCAGGATCATCCTTGTCCATTAACACCCTTAATTCTTAATAATTACTGTTAGCATTAATTCTTGATTACAAATGAGAATGGTTATCTTTGTGTGGGGTCATGGTTAATAGTTTCAGACTAGCTCAAATCCCCACTCATGCCATGGAAGCTCACTGTGTGACCTCGCGCCAGTCACACTCTCAGCCTAACCTGCCATGACATTGCAGTATTTTTTTCATCACCCAACTTGAGTGTATCTTATATTACATTGGGATCGGATCATCTAGCACTACTATATATAAGCTAATGACATCAGGCGTATAGCACTGCTCGATACTGAAGACACATTGGTTCCGATAAGGTGCTTCACACCTAGACTTTTTGGACCAAAATTGGAAGGTATTTTCTTTATTTTGAATTTTACTCTGTTCAGGTGTAGTTTATTTTATATTTTGGCACAAGTTAATGTTAGAAAACTGTTTTCTTATTGTTTACTTCTGAGCACACAATAGCAACATCATTCAAGCCGTGTGCATCATCATTTGACACAAGGCTAGATCCTAGGAGGCCTCACCTGAAATATTTCCCTTGGGTCTTTTGATTTCTTTTTTGAAGTAAGTACAATAAATTTGGCTTAATAAATTTGACCTTTAAAATAATATATATCATTTATTAGACAGCATTTTAAATTGTAACTGAAATATAGTATTCTTTTTCTTCCTTAACAACACTCCTGTTTTGGTCCTGTATCTACCTGTGCATTGTCTTTTAACTGTAATAAGAGCCCATTTGTACCTTCTATTGTTTGACCTCTCAGGAAGGCCCAATTGGGTCAAAATGCCTTAGGTCACTATCGCTTTCTCGTGGACACACATTATTTTTTTTACTATATTTTGAGGCTTGTGTTGGGCCCTGATATGCTTTTATGTGTCTTTGTAATAAATACGTGTATTTTTATGTACAACTAGTTCATATGTTATTTTAGATTTTGGCCCTGCTTTTTCTTTCTAACTTACATCTCAGGTACTTGATTCAGTTTTGTTGAGTTAAGTTTTCCCCCCTCCCTTTTTTCTTCTCGACCACAGATCACCTTGTCTAACCCTATCAGAGAAATTCCCCCTAAGAAGGATATATGTATGCAGGCCAGGCTTCAACAGTTACCAACACGTGTTTTGGAGAACAGGTGGATGAATGTCCATTGTGTCAACAGCAGCTGTATTTGTGGGAGTGGAAGGGGAGGCTCTGAGCCATGGAGATGCTTCTTGGGCCAGATGTGTTGATGATCGAGGGCAGGCAGCTGCCCCATTAGTGATGCCCATTTTACGTGTTTTTGTTTTGTTTCATATGTTCTCATTAGAGCAGGATCATCTTCAGCCAGTTTGGTGTAGTGTTTAAGAGTGGCAAACTCTAATCTGGAGAACTGAATTTGATCCCCCATGCCTTCATAGGCAGATGCTGGGTGACTTTGGACAGTTACAGTTCCTTCAAAGCTGTTTTCTCAAGAGCAGTTCTCAGAACTCTCTCAGCCCCACCTACCTCACAGGGTGTCTGTTGTGGGGAGAGGAAGGGAAGGAGATTCTAAGTCACTCTGAGACTCTGAGTAAAGGGCAGGGTATAAATGCAATCTCTTCTTCTTCTTGATTGTTGTTCTGTTTCATTTATGCCTTTCATACAGGGTTTGGAGCAGGGAGGGACCTCAGTGGGGTATAATGCTATACAATCCAACTTCCAAAGCAGCCATTTCTTCAAGGGAAACTGAGCTCTGTCTGAGGAAGAGTATATAAAATGAAGTTTTGAAATCCGGAGTCTTCATCTATAGACTTGCTTTGTACTTGTACTGTGGACTTGTTCTGTATTGGTATACTTACCTGTTGAAAGACTTGAAATACATTGTATGCTACCTGTTGGAATACTAAATATGTTTATTATGTACTTGCCTGGTCAACATTTGTAGATGCTTTACATGTATTACTACCACTCCAATTTGAATAGTACCTAGAGATGCTTATTTGTATATTGTCTTTATTCTGTTCTTTTTCTTAGTGTCTTTCCGCACAGTTTCCCCCCCTGATATTGTATAGGTCAATGTTGTGGCACATAACTTTATTTTTTGATGCTTTATGATTGCCACAGATGGACAGGCAGATGCATCTTTTTATTTTATATATATATACAAGGAATAAGGCTCGTTGTGGAAATAAATACAATGAGCTCTAGAAAGAGGCTCTGGGAGAGTGCCCTGGCCTTGGACACTCAGCATCAATTTGCTGTGGTGACCTCAGCAGGGTAAAATGACACAGAGTCCACCATTTCCTCCAGGGGAACTGATCTCTGCCATCTGAAGAGCAGTTGTAATTCTGTGTGATCTCCATCCCTCCCCTGGAGACTGGCAACAGTGGTTCCCCATGAGGGAATGGCTGGTTTGGAGGGTGGAGTCTATGGCATTGTACCTGTCTGAGGTCCCACCCCTCCACAAACCTCACCCTCTCCAGGCTTCACCTCTCAAATCTCCAAGAATTTCCCAACCTGGACTTGGCAACCCTATCTCCCTCCCAGCCAGCCATCAACCTACCTTTATCTGCACCTCTGACTTCAGCTTTCCATCTACCCCCTCCCTCCTAGAGACCAGTTGTAATTCTGAGTGATCTCCAGCCTGCACCTGGAGACTGGCAACAGTGGTTCCCCATGAGGGAATGGCTGGTTTGGAGGGAGAAGTTGATGGCATTGTACCTGTCTGAGGTCCCACCCCTCCTGAAACCTCATCCTCTCCAGGCTCCATCCCTCAAATTTCCTGGAATTTCCCACCTGGAATTGGCAACCCTATCAGGACTGGCCCCAAAAGGCCAAAATAGGCTTGGAAAGGGCCTTTTACTGACACAACCGGGTTGCCTAGCAATGGGCACTGTGGAGAAAGGACAGTTGCCAGCTCTGATTAGGGAAATTCCTGGAGATTTGGGGGGTGGATCCTGTGGAGGGCAGCACTGGGGGGGTGGAAAGACTCAGCAGGGGATAATGCCATAGGGTCTACCCTCCAGAGCAGCCATTTTCTCCAGGGGAACTGATCTCTGTCATCTGGAGATCAATTGTAACAGCGGGATATCTCCAGGTCCCACCTGGAGATTGGCAACCTTAGGGAAAGTCAGCTGCACAGCAGGGGGTTGAAGAGAATGGTTTAATGGTTGCTGGCCCACCTCATTAGCCAGCCAGCCATGGTGGAGGCAATAAGGAGAGAGAGCCATTTTAATTTTATTCTGACAGGAAAGTGGCCAAGCTGGCAGTGGGCAGGGGAGGGGTTATGTTGAAAGTCCTTGTTTTTTACTGACAGAAGCAGGCTTGGTTGCTTACCATCAGGCACTGAGGGGACAGTTAGTCCCACACAGGAGCCAAGAGAAGTGTCTTCCTCTGGAGAGAGTCCAGATTTCCAGGAGCCACAGCTTGTTTCCTCTAGGCCAGACCCTACCTGGTGCTGCCACTGCTGCTGAAGGAAGGCATGGGAGCCTTTGAAAGGCACTGGGCAGCCTTCTCTGTAGTGCAGCCCGCTGAGCTGTCACCCTGATGAAGCGCCAGTCTTGTGGCCGAGGGAGAGGGGCTGCGAGGGGCAGTGAAGGTGAGTACTTCCCCTGCTTGCTGCCGCTCGCTAGATCTTCCTCCTTCTCCGCCGTGGAGAGGTTACCACTCTCTCGGCGGAGCATCCATCCCCTTTGCCGGCTCCCTCCAAACTGAGGGCGAGACGCTGGCTGCTGGCTCTGTGGGCGGGGCCGAGGCAACGCAGAGAGGCAATTCAGCCAGGGGATTAACAGACCTTCAGAGTGGCAGCTGAGAGAGCCAAAGGCTGTGGGATGGCTTACAGACAGTTTAAATATCACCACCTATTAAAAACGGCAGTGTAAAATAACCCCATATTAAGTGAGCAACTGTGAAACGGGCACCACACTATCAAATTGCTTAGCAACATTAGAGTAGTATCAGCGATCAAACACAAGATAAGAGGTGGCCTGGATAAAGAAATACATCTTGGAGATGGCATTGGAAAATTGCTACATGGCACCAGAGGAATATCTGTGGAGAAGAATGTACCACCACAACAGCACCACCACATAAACAGCCTTGTCTGTCTGATACAAACAGATGGTACCCCAGAGATGGTACCTGCAGTAATCAGATGAACTCAGGTAGTCTTTAAAATCTTCTAGTTCCATGTAGGGCTTTAGAAGAGTTCAAAGCAACCAGACAGCCAGTGTAAATCTTTGAGAGCAGGTGAAATATGTACTCTGGGACTCACTAGATAGTGATTTTGACACTGCACCAACAAAAGCAGCCCTATGTAAAATGTATTGCAGTAGTCTATATTGGGGTATGATTACAGCATGGATGACCAAGCCACCTTGTCCAAGGAACAGCCATAGCTGATAAACCAGCCATGCTGTCCAATTGCATGACACTATCTATAACTGGCTGAGTCCTTAATCCCTGACCAGGGGCTTTCCCGCACGTCTTACTTTTGTCGCTTGGGTACCCCCCCCAATGGTATCAATTTTTCTTTTCTTTTATTTTGCTCCCTCTAGTAGCTGTTGGTTTATTGCCGAGCACTTTAAAAGTGCACAGAAATAAACTGGAGCTACAGTGATCAAATATCAAAGCAACCGCTAGAGGGAGCAAATACGGCACACAATTGACAAAAATAAGCAGTGCGGAAGAGCCCTAAATGTTGAGCATAACATTCCTTTTCTTTATCAGCTTATCCCTTTGCCACTGTTTCCAGTGCTCTTTTCTGGCTGCTTTGCAGACTTTTGCTTGGGTCGGTTTATACAGTTTATTATCATTTCAGGAAGTTCTGCATCTCAGAGGGTAAAAGGAGCTACTCTGGCAGCACTAATATAGTTTCAGCTTCTTTTTTAGCTTATCTTGGTCACAGAAGGCACAGGTCAAGGATCCCACAAATGGCTAATTTTAAGGCTCCATGGGAGGAATACTCCAGAGCAGGGATCATTTTGTAGAAAAAGAGGTGCAGGAGCTCATTAGCATAACTCATTAGCATAACTTATTTGAATATGCCACACCCCCTGACATCACCGGAAGGGTATCAGAAGGCAACACCCACTGCTCAGACTCCACTGAGCTGTTTTGGATTGCTAGCTATTGGTGGAGGGGGATGCACAGATCTGTCCTCACAGAGGAGGGAGAGCTTGCACCTGAATAAAACTTGGTCTTAAATGTGCCACTGGACTGTTTTGGATTGCTAGCTGGGGGGGGGACATGCAGATCTGCCCTCGCAGAGGAGGGAGAGCTTGTACCGGAAGGAGGGCCGGGGGGGAGGCTGGGGCTCTGCAACTTACCTGGCTGCTTCTTACTCCTTGTGACCCAACTGAGGGTTGCTGGGAGGAGGGGGCGGGGCTTGTTGCATGTGCTCATCCCCTGAGCTCCTTACTGCTGGAGCTCCGCTCCTGTGCCATCCTGCAGGAAATGACCCCTGCTCCAGAGCTCAGGGGAAAAGAAACCTGCAGTCCATAATGAAATACATTTAACAGTGCAGTCCATAATGAAATACATTTAACAGTGAGGCTTCCAGGGAAGGATTTGTTTTTGTCTCAAATCCTTCCCCATAAGCAGGAAATATGAGGCAAATTAGGACAAAGGGGGAAAAGGAGGGGGAGTCCTTTCTTTTCCTATGGGGCAGCTCTCTGGACCAGGATTTGACCTAATCCTGGTCCGAATGGCTTTTCCCCCCTGGAACTCTGGAAAGTTTGGCTTGTCTGCCATTGAGACTTAAAATTAATCATTGGGGAGGTATGGAAAAACCATTAGGACAATTGTCTGTTGGACTAAAAAAGGACTTGGACTAAAAACATACAAAAAGTTTAGGTACACGTATTTCCTAATGGAAAATATCTGTCCAGAGTTATTTATTTTGTGTTTATATTAATAATGACGTGAGGAGAAATACAGACTCCAAAAACATCTCGAGTGACTATTTCCCTGCAGCATTAGGAATGTCAACTCTGGTTTGGGAACTTCTTGGAGGTTTGGGAGGAGATTCCTTTGGGAAGAGGAGAGAATTCAGCAGGGATGTGATGTCAAAGAGTCCACCCTCCAAAGCAGCCATTTCCGGCAGCGGAACTGATCTTTGTAGTCTGGGGATCACTTGAAATGTTGGGAAATCTCCAGGTCCCAGCTGGAGGTTGGCAATCCTAGCAGGTATAGACCAGACCTAACTGCCTTTCTTATGAGTGAATGGATTCTACTCTCTCCTGTGAGGAAAAATAAAACTAGGCCCCGGTCAGACGGGCCAGATAACGCAGGCAGGAGATGTGGCTGTTCGCCCCTGAGCAAAATAAAGTGCGGTAGCCCGATCACACGGTCCCCCGAGTCTTTGCGCTTAGGCTGTTAGCTGGCGATCACACGGCGATGCTGGAGCATGGCAAAGAAGTGGTGTGGCAAGTGTTTCATATTTGTTTGCATGCGTAGTTCCGCAGAGCAGCACTACTTTCAGTTATGTGTTTGTGCGCATGCTCTTACGAAAAACATCTAGTTTGCAACAGGACATGGACAGACACTGGATGCCATGGGATACTAGCACTCTCGCAATCAGATGCCTGCCCCTGCTCTGCGTTTTCCGGATACTAGTGCACTTTCCAAATTACTTTTTTACTGTGCATCTTCGCCAGGATGCCATGGGTTGGCCACGGGTGCACTACACTTCCCAGATGTTGTTGTGTGATTGCGCCCTGAAAATCCACCTGGCATTCATGCCTTTAGCGCGGCAAGTCCTCCGTGTGACCGGGGCCCTAGTTCCCTATGGCAACATTGCATCCATGAGTACAAAAATTGAACACCAGCATGATCTTTTTTCTTCTTCTTACTTCTTTTCTTCTTAGTATCTACATTTCAAAAAATACACTCCAGGAAAAAACTCAAACATTAATTTAATTCATTTATACCCCTCCTTTCTCCCCAGTGGAGACCCACAGTGGCTTTCATCATTCTCTTGTCCCCCATTTTATTCTCAGCGTGACTGGCCCAAGGTCACCCAACAAGCCTCCACAGCAGCATGAGGACTTGAACCTAGGTCTTCGAGGTACTAGTCTGACACTCTTAACTGCTCCACCATATTGGGTCACAAGACATTTTGTCTTCTACTCTGCCAGTTATTTCCAGTAAGGCAAATCTGCAAAAACCATGGAGAAATTTGACAAAGGAAGATCTCACAAGCCACACTGAACCCATCACCTGTTAAAAATCAGGCAGACAAAATGAGCAAGGCTGAGATAACAGAGAGACAAATAATACAACCCCCCTCCTGTCCAAAGTAGGTTTCAGACAACCAAGGAAAGCATCTTTCTGCAAGTGGGTTTGTTTTTTCTGCCAGGTGGGTGGAGTGAATGACAGATAGGGAACTGGAGAGGGACAGCTGTAGGAAAGCCAAGCAAATGGATGCATGCAGAAAACATCTCTGTGCTTCCAGGGGAGAAAGGCATTGGTTTGGATTGCGGTCGCACCTCCCACCCCCGCTGTCAGGCTGGCCAGGAATGCGAGAAATGGGTGTCTGGGAGAAGTGCTCCCCGTTCTATCACCAGCCAAGGGCCAGGTGAGACGAAACAGGAAGAAGGTTGGAAAATGCTCCAGAGAAACTCAGGAGTCAAGGTGGGCTTGCTGAGCAAGATCTTCAGAGATTAGGGGGTGATATTACAGCACTCTGCATGACCCCTTGCTTCTCTCTACCGCCATCAAAATTCCAGGGCTCTTTTTGTAGCAGGAACTCCTTTGCATCAATGTTCCCTCTATGCTGTGGAGTCTTGTGAGCAAAAATTCTACTTTGTGAGCTCCTGGCATTAAAGTTGTGAGCGAGCAATGTAGCTGCTGCATCAGTTAGTTTGCTCTGGAGCCATCCTTCCTGAGCAAAGACAAAAATGTGTGAGCCGGAGGCTAAAAAACAGTGAGCTAGCTCACACGAACTCATCTTAGAGGCAACACTGCTTTGCATATTAGGTGACACACCCCAAATGTAGTCAATCCTCCAAGAGCTTACAGTAGCCCCTTTATGAAGAGCTTTGTAAGCTCTTGGAGGATTGGCTACATTAAGGGTGTGTTGCCTAATATGCAAAGGAGTTCCTGCTACAAAAGCAGCCCTGAATTTAAAACTATGCAAATTAGTAAAAAATGTAGGGTAAATAAGATGCTGTTCCAATTTGCTGAATTGAGTTCCTGCTACAAAAGGAGCCCTGATTAAAACTATGCAAATTAGTAAAAAATGTAGGGTAAATAAGATGCTGTTCCAATTTGCTGAATTTCCATCATCTGATTATTTACACAGAGGGGATCCTGGCTCATGAGGTGCCTTCTGATATTAGGCACCTGTTACAGACATTCTACAAACTGTAGTTAATGTAGATAGCCCTTCATCCGTTTGGTAGATTGCAACATTAAATAGCCATCACAAGTACTGTTTAGTTGCCAAAAATTAAGCAGAAGATTATCGCTAATAGGAAGTCCAGTCTGGATTTCTGCTTTCCAGAGGACTCAGGTAGGCTTCCTTCTGAATGATTGTGACTGGCAGAAAGCCACTGGCTCTCGTTGCATGCTCTTGTTGTTTCTAAATCGATGCTCATGGAGTGGTCAGGGAATGAAGAGCTGGGTCTTGGAGTTCTGACTGGCAGCAGCACCAGCAAGATGCAGGACTGGCCATTTCGTGATATTGTTTTTACTGGCAGCCACTTGGTAGGGTGGATTCAGCTGTCAGACAACACAACACAAAGCCCTTTTGGCTCTCTGTAAATCTGTAATGTATCCAGTCCAGACCGCATGGCCGGCTTGGGCTCCACGCTGTCAGACACAAACGTCAAGCTTCGCTCCAAGAGACAATGGACTATGCGGATCTTAGCCCGCTCCAATCAGGGGGCTATGTTCCCGTCGCCAAAACGGGCAAAGCTCCTTCAACAGCCCCTGCCTCGTGCGGCAGCTGCGGAGAGGACCACGAGCCCCGGTGGTACTGCTTCCAAAACGCAGTCTGCCGGACCTGCAACAAATTGGGGCACATTTCCCGGGTTTGCTGCTCCAAGGGGGCAACGCCAGAAGCCGTACGCCCACCAGACCATACCGGAGCCGCCCAGCACAGAGACCACATCCCGGACATCACCATGAGACACTGCACCAAAATCGCCACCGCTGCCGGCATCGAGCGTCTTCAAGAAGCGCCACTCACCGCACCAATCCCGAGCTCGAGCATCGCACTACTGACCCCGAGAGCAGCACTGCACCACTCCGTCTCTCTGCAACGCTGAGCATCACCCTGCTGACCCCGAGAGCAACATCGCTCCCCGCTTCGCTCCAACCGCCGCCACCATTCCCGAGCTACTCACACCACGTGGCCGCAGTTCGATGGCGTCCTCCCAGGAAAGCATTGCCGCTTTCGACATCTCCCAATGGGAGACCTGGCTCAAGATCCTGGAAAGCTACTTCGACTGCCATGACATCGTAGACCCAGGTAAGAAGAAGGCTCATCTCCTCTGGTCCTGTGGCATAGGCACCATCTTGCTGATAAAG
The DNA here is from genome assembly GCF_001447785.1 of Gekko japonicus. Taxonomy (NCBI): domain Eukaryota; kingdom Metazoa; phylum Chordata; class Lepidosauria; order Squamata; family Gekkonidae; genus Gekko; species Gekko japonicus. The sequence goes on along the minus strand of NW_015170306.1, from coordinate 201,456 downwards.
GACCTCATCGCGCCGAAGCAGACCAATGACGAGTCCTATGGGGAGCTGGTGAAAATGCTGACCAACCACCTTTCACCAAAGCCCACCAGGTTTGCTGAGCGCATGGACTTTTTTGTGCGAGTCCAGGGGCCGGAAGAGCCGGCCTCCGAGTTCTTGGCCGGGCTCTGGAGGGCGGCCACCCGGTGTTCCTTTGCTCATCTGGAGGACACCTTGCTGAACCAGTTCCTGTTGGGCCTACGGGAACCCAAACTCCAATGGAAACTGGTTAGCCAGGATGACCTGACCCTGGAAAAGGCACTCACGGAGTCCATGGCCTACGAGAAAGCGCACCAAGACCGCCATGGGCGAGCGGTCCATTGCACACAAGCAACGCTCAAGTCGGACGACTCCGAGAACGGGGACGAGGCTTTGCACAGGCATATCAGCAACTGCTGGTTGATGCCGCCACGGCCGAAGCCCAAACGATCACAACACACAGGGGGGCATTCAAGGTTCCATAGTTAAACCATTGGATAGAGAAAGTTATGAAATGTTGTTGGATGGAAATAATAAGATGAAGCCAAATGTGGTATTATCAACACTTTATAAAATGGAATTGTCATGGTGGGAAACATCACAACTCCAGTCGAGATATACTAAAGATGAGAAAAGAGGGTTTGAGGATGGTAAATCGCAGCTGGATAAAATATGGGCATCGAGCAGTGATAAAATGGTACAGAAGATAAACAAATTTCTGCTAGAAGAAAGAGTAAGAGAAGAAATAACTAATAAGACACGTTGTGCATGGGAAAAAGATGTAGGGCACGATATAAGTATGGAAAATTGGAAGAAAACCTGGAATTCAATTAAATTTATGAGAAATGTTAACTATAAGGAAAATATATATAAATTATATCATAGATGGTATTGGTCACCAGACAGAATAGCCAAATGTGATGCAACACTGACTAAGAACTGTTGGAAATGCAATTGTAAGGTGGGCACGTTTTTTCATATGTAGTGGGAATGTGGAAAGATCTGTGGTTATTGGAAAATGGTGCAGAAGATAATCTTAGAAATAACTGAGATTGAAATAGACCTAACGCCGGAAATGATGCTGCTGAATATGTTACCAGAGAGGATAAGAGGGAAGGATAAATACCTGATAATTTATATATTAACTTCTGATAGGATAATACCAGCCAGACATTGGAAGCAAGATTATGTACCAAATAAAGAGGATTTAATACACAGACTATTAGAGACAGCTGAGATGGACAAATTAACTTTAATTCTTCAAGGACAGAAGGAAAGAGTATTTAAGGAAAGATGGAAGCATCTGTACAATTGGCGGTGGTGAGCCACGTGTTGGCGGCTTTGGCGGGGCCCGGGTCTTCAGCAAGTTGGGCATATCAACAACTGCCGGTTGATGCCGCCACGGCTGAAGCCCAAACAATCACAACTCACAGGGGGGCGTTCAAGGTTCACCACCTCCAGTTCGGAGTCTCGGTCGCACCCGGGATTTTTCAATCTTTTATGGATTCTCTCCTGAAAGGCATCCCTGGGGTTCAGCCATTTCTTGACAACGTGCTGATCGCAGCTCCGGATGACTCATCCTTCGCGGACCGTCTGAGGGCCGTTCTACAACGTTTCGACGCAGCCGAGCTCAAAGTCTATCGGGAGAAATGCCTCTTGGGGGTGCCTCACGTCGAGTTCCTGGGCTTCGCGGTTGACGCTTTGGGCATCCACCCCACCACAGACAAGCGCCGCCTCCAGTGTCCAAGTCCGAACTGCAGGCCTTTTGGGGGCTCCTGAACTTCTACCACTCCTTTTTGCCCCTCAAAGCTGCAGTCGCAGAACTGCTCCATCGCCTCCTGGAAAAGTTGGCACCTTGGGTCTGGGGTCCGCCACAAGCGGCTGCGTTCCAGGCGGTCAAAGACCTGCTCATCTCGAATGCGGTCCTGGCGCATTTCAACAAGGCGCTCCCGGTGGTGCTGGCCTGTGACGCTTCCCCTTACGGGGTGGGAGTGGTCCTGGGCCACTGGCTGCCAGACAGCCATGAGGTCCCGCTTGTGTACTATTCCAGGACTCTGTCAGTGGCTGAGCGCAATTACGCTCAGATAGATAAGGAGGTGCTGGCGATTGTGGCGGGGGTGAAAAAGTTTCACCACTATCTGTATGGGTGGCCCTTCATGGTCCTCACAGACCACAAGCCGCTGCTGGGCCTCCTGGCCCCAGACCGCCAGACCCCCCCATATGATTGCACCCCGGGAGCTTCACTGGTCTATTTTCCTAGCGGGGTACTCCTACGCTCTCGTCCATCGCCCTGGCAAGGCAATGGGCCATGCGGACACCCTGAGCCACCTACCGCTGCCAGTCTGTGACCTGGATCTGGCTCCCGCCCACCAGATTGCTCTCCTAGAGTCCCTTCTGGATCAACCTGTCCATGTCGCGGAGGTGGCTCGTGGCACCTCCAAGGATAAGGTACTGTGCTGGGTTTTGGACTGGGTGGTGAGGGGGAGGCCCGCGGCCAAAGGAGACCCCAATGTAATGCCCTTTGCTTCTCAGAAGGATGAGCTTTCCGTCCACCGGGACTGTGACATGTGGGGAAGTAGGGTGGTCATTCCCAAGCTCCCACGGGAGCGGGTCCTCACCACCCCGGGGTGGTGCGCATGAAAGCCTTGGCCCAGAGCTACGTCTGGTGGCCGGGGTTGGACCGGGACATAGAGGACGTGGTTAAGTGGTGCAACCCCTGCCAAGTGTCCTGACCCGAGCCTCCCTGAGCCCCGAAATGGGCCTGGGAATCCTCCCACCGCCCCTGGTCCCGGTTACACTTGGACTTTGCGGGACCGTTCCAGGGGCAACTCTTCTTTATCCTGGTGGATTCCTTCAGCAAGTGGCTAGAGATAGTTCCCATGCCCTCCACCTCCTCGAAGGCGGCCATCCAGGCGATGTGGCGGATGTTCAGCACCCAGACAATGGGACGGTATTCATGTCAGTGGAATTCCAGGAATTCACGAGTTACTATGGTATCCGCCACATCCGGGCTGCCCCGTTCTACCCTGCCACCAACGGCCAGGCCGAGCGCATGGTTAGAACCACAAAGGATGCTTTCCACCGCTTGGACTCCCCGGACTGGGATTATAAACTAGCGGCTTTTCTTTTCGGCCAGTGAACCACACCTCACACCATGACGGGGCGTAGCCCGGCAGAGCTACTTCTGGGCCACCGCCTGGAAACCCGGATGGATCACTTGCACCCCGACCAGGTATCGGCAGAGGCACCAGGCACAGAGATGCACAAGGCAGCCAGGGGTTTCTTCCCGGAAGATCCCGTGTACACATGGAAATACGCCCGGGGACCTGCCTGGATCCTGGCATGAGTCATACGAGTTAAGGGCCCCAGATTGTATGAGGTCTCTTGTGAAGACGGCCAGGTTCTACACCGGCCTTCGTCTTAAGAACATAAGAACATAACAGATGCCAATGTTGGATCAGGCCAAAGGCCCATCCAGTCCAACACTCTGTATCCCACAGTGGCCAGAAATACCAGTGCCATCAGGAGGTCCAGCAGTGGGGCCAGGACATTAGAACCCATCCCACTGTTGACCCCCCCCCAAGCACCAAGATGACAGAGCATCACTTGCCCCAGAGTCCCTATCTATACCTTGTGGCTAATAGCCACTGATGGACCTTTGCTCCATATGCTTATCTAATTCCCTTTTGAAGCCGTCCATGCTTGTAGCCACCACCACTTCCTGTGGCAGTGAATTCCAAGTGTTAATCACTCTTTGGGTGAAGAAGTACTTCCTCTTATCCGTTCTAACTGACCGCTCAGCAATTTCATGGAGTACCCACGAGTTCTTGTATTGTGAGAAAGGGAGAAAAGTACCTCTTTCTCTACCTGCTCTTTCCCATGCATAATCTTATAAACCTCAAACATGTCACCCCTCAGTCATCATTTCTCCAAGCTAAAGAGCCCTAAGCGCCTTAACCTTTCCTCATAGGGAAAGTGTTCCAACCCTTTTATCATTCTAGTTGCCCTTTTCTGCACTTTTTCCAAAGCTATAATATCCTTTTTAAGGTGTGGTGACCAGAACTGCACACAGTATTCCAAATGAGGTCGCACCATTGATTTATATAGGGGCATTATGATATTGGCTGATCTGTTTACAATACCCTTCCTAATAATCCCCAGCATAGCATTGGCCTTCTTTATTGCAGTCACACACTGTCTCGACATTTTCAGTGAGTTATCCACTACAACTCCAAGATCTCTCTCTTGATCAGTCTCTGCCAGTCAAAACAAGTTTGTTTCTCTTTCTCCTTACATGGAGAGTACCAGGAAGAGAACGAAAGGGAGGAGTGTATTCTCATTTAGATTCAATGGTAATCCAAAAGTTCAAAGATGAAATTTCTATAGTTGCTTAACACTTATGTCTGAAAACAAAGTCAGATCAGGTCTTTGTAACTCCAAATCAGGGAAGAGTAAAAACCAAGTTACTTCCCCTAGTGTTTTTTTTAAAAATAACCATGTTCCACCCCACTGAAGGGGGAAAAATTGGGTATGTTGCAAGATATCAGAGGTTTCCAATCAAATAATTGAGTACGTTGCCAGATGATAAGGATACCCAAATGCCAGAGAACCAAGCCAAAGTGCTCATTTCCTGCCCATAGTTATAAAGAAAGATCTGCAGCTGAAATCTCCTTTGCTAGCCAACAATCTGGAGGAGTGGGGGGGGGACCTCCCGCCTCAACCTTTGAGTGTTTTAAAAGTTTAAAGGGGCAGCTGTCCCTTTAAAGAAGAGGCAATCTTTTCTCTATTAATCTAGTGAATTAGTTACTCACTGTGACATTGGTGCTTGCTGTGGCAGGGTTTCTAACCCCCCCCCTTTCTGGAAAGCGACAGCTAACAGCCCATGTCTCCATGGGTGTTCTTGACCCTGGCGTTGGAGGCAATCCAGGGCTCTCTCCCATGGTTCAAGGGGCCCAAATCAAGTCCCTTGCTCTGCCCCCTCTTCCCGAGAGAGCAGAGAGGTCTCGGAAGGTTCGTAGACCTTTTCGTGGGATCAAAGAAGCCGGTGGTCCGAGGAGCAAGCCTAGGACACGTCCGTCCCGCCACGCTGCATTCCAATTGGAATGGTATTTTGTTTTCTACTTAAAAATTTTGTATTACATATTTTAAAGGGATTATTAATTGATTTTAAAAAGTCTGGTAAGATTCAGCTAGAAAACCATCAGGACCTGGAGGTCCCTAAAATTTTTGATCCTGCAGGAACCTTTGTAATTCTGACACAATGCAGCCACAAAATGGCTGCCCCTGGAGGCGGACCCAGCTGCAAAATTATTCCTGCAGCTTACCTTCTGTCACACAGTGAAAATCCCTGTGTTGTGCCAAAGCAACATATATATATATATATATTTTAAATCTGCACAGCCAATCCAATCCCCAGTGTCCAAACAGAAGTGTTGCTGGGGCCAGATTGGGTGTTTGCCCAGCTACTTCCTACAACTTCTTGGCAAGCAGCAGGAAAGGTGCCAGTGGGTACTCTGTTGCCCCCCGAAGATGGCACTGAGGGCCGCTGGGCTAACCAAAGTGTGCTTCTGGGCAGGAGACTTCCTGGAAAGGCTGCCTTGAATTCCACAAGGGAAGGAAAACAGTATATCAATTTAACTTTTTTCCTAAAAAATAATCACAGGGCAATCACTTAGGAAACCAAACGCAAAATGCATCCATGCCATTTAAACCCGGAATGATTCCACTTGTGCAGCTGATGCGGGTGTATATTTCTACCATTGTGTGGCTTACAATATAAATAGGACATAAGAACCCAATAAAAAGAACCAAATCCCATTCAAAAGTCATAATTTAAGAGCTCCTATTAGGAATGCAAAGTAATAAAGACTGTGTCAGTCAGATGCAGTCCTATATGAAACTGTCTACAATTGTCCCCAGAAGATCAACTGTGAGGGGCCAGGTGCACCTCTCTATAACCATGGGGCTGCCACCAAAAAGGCCCTCTCTTGTGTGCCCACCAGACGTGCTTCTTCAATTGGTGGGACAGTCAGAAGGCCCTCTCCATGTGATCTTAATTCTCAAGCAGGAA
>NW_015170306.1:174683-195042 GCF_001447785.1 Gekko japonicus | reverse complement strand
AAACTTTATAAAGGACAAAAACACAAAGGGTGGTTTTTTTAAAAAAAAACTTAAAAACATGCTTAAAACATTAGCAGTCTTGCAATATTTTGTTTATTTAACAGTGTCTGATAACTGACACCTCTTGCTCTGAATTATTGCATCTAAATGTCTGTGCTGTTGCAATCTTGAGTATGATGTTCAGGTGTGTATCTGTAAGCTGCAAACCTACGGTGTGTATCTGTAAGCTGCAGCAGCAGCAGAACTGGAAGAAGCAGAAGACAGCCAGTTCCACTGTGGGTCTGATAGAAGCCCTCTGGGGGCCTGATCTGGCCCCCGGGCTGCATGTTTGACACCCCTGCTTTAGAGGACCTATCCAGGGCCCTTTGACCAGAACTGGATGTACTCACGGAATGCACACAGGTACCAAGGAGCTCTTAGGCTGGATCCAAACTAAACTGGTAATTTCTGTTGATTCCCCCCCTTCCCCTTGCAGACCTCCCCATGTCATTCCTAGGTTTGCCAACCACCAGATGGGGGCTAGAGTGCTTTTAGAATGACGACTGATTTTCAGATGATAGAGGTCAGTTTCCCTGGAGATAGGGTTGTCAACCTCCAGGAAATAGCTGGAAATTCCAGGTAACAGAGATCAGTTCATCTGGAGAAAATGGCTGCTAGGGAATTTGGACTGTATGGTATTGTGCTCCAAACCCGGCCCTCCTGAGGCTCCACCCCACAAATATCCAGGTATTTCCCAAGCCAGAGCTGGCAACCCTACCTGGAGAAAATGGCTTCTTTGGAGGGTACTTTACTGAGGTTCCTGTCCTCCCCGGGGTCCACCCCTCCCCAAAACTGGCCACAGTTGAATGAGGTCACATTTCACTACAGCCTAAAATTCAAGTTTTCTAGAAAAGAAGTGTTTTAAGAAACAACAAAAATCTGTCTGTTTGGGAGGGAGTGTTTGGTTTATTCCTGATTGCATTATGCAAAATAATAATTACACTACAGTTGTAGATCTATCAAATACACATATTAAATGTGTTTTTCTTAAAACTTCCTGAAAAATAAACATTTTACTATGATGTCCTGCACAGATTTCTTTTATGAATGCAAAATTTGGGAGGAAAAGTAAAAAGCAAAATATGTGTAGCTAAACAGATCAGTGGTTTTGAAAATATTTACACAACATAGCTTCTTCTATTTGTAAAATAAGCAATTAGTCTGTTTTTCCCCGTTATTTAATTATAGAGAAAAATGGAGTAAAGTGATTTCTGTTGCTTCTTTTTTATGGAATAAATTAAGGAAACATATATTGCCTGCAGGAAACACCAGATGATTTGCACAGGATGTTTAATGAGCTTTGTTTTTTTTTATTAGGACAGGTTCTTGCATTTAAAAATATTCAGTAGGAGGAAGAAGAGCTCTAACACAATGTAGTAGTGGGCCATGATGTGAGGCACGTTGCAGTTTTCCCCCAAAGAATATGCTTAAAAAATGTTCCAAAGCCTCCCTGTAGTGATCTGTGTATCTTGACCTGTATGGTGAATGCTAGACTGATCTCTTCAGATCTCCGAAGCTAAGCAGGCTCAGCCCTGGTTAGTACTTGGATGGGAGACCACCAAGGAAGTCCAGGGTTGCTACGCAGAGGCAGGCAGTGGCAAAGCACCTGGATGGCCCACGCTAGCTCTATCTTGTCAGATCTCAGAAGCTAAATGGGGTCGGTCCTGGTTGGTCCTTGGATGGGAGACCACCAAGGAAGTCCAGGGTCGCTATGCAGAGGCAGGCCATGGCAAACTACCCCTGTACATCTCTTGCCTTGGCCTGGATGGCCCAGGCTCACCTGATCTTGTCAGATCTCAGAAGCTAAGCAGAGTTGGACCTGGTTAATACTTGGATGGGAGACCAGCAAGGAAGTCCAAAGTCACTATGCAGAGGAAGGCAATGGCAAACCACCTCTTAGTGTCTGTTGCCTTGAAAGCCCTACAAGGTAACCATAAGTTGTCTGCCACTTGACAGCACTTTACACACAGACACACACACAGACAGTGATTTGTGCTTAGAGGAAGGAATGAATTGAACCAGGAAACAAAATCCATTCATGAATTTTGCCCTCTTCATGGTTCATGAACCAAAGCTCATGAACCTGTCTACTGTCATGAACTTCCATGAACTTTTAAAGCAGTTTGTGGTGGTATGTGACAGTTTGTGGATAGAGAAGAAAGGAGGGTTTAAAGGGACTCTGTCCCTTTAAATCCCTGCTTTTTGTTCCCCACAAAAGCCGCAAAACTGCTTAGCAGCAGGGAGCAGTTTGCCCTCTGCCCCTCAGCTGTTTTGGGCTTTCTGAAAACCCCATTTAAAGGGACTGCAGTCCCTTTCAACAGGGTTTGTAGGACCACAAACCATGAACTGACATGTGCCCATCCCTACTTATGCTATTCAAATACTTCTTTTGCTTTGAACTGGATGTGTATTTGGATGTTGACTGAAATATAGCACAGACTGTTAATGACTTTTAATGGGGAGCAAATCTAGATCAGATGCCCATTGAAATGGGGACATTGCTCCTTGCTATAAATAAGATTTGCCATTTGATGTATTAGGGTTTCCAGGTCTTTCCTGGCAAATGGAAGGGGATGGGGGAACTTACCTGGAGAAAGAGAACGTGCCAAGCCTTGTTGCTAGCATCGCACAGGAAGTAACTTCATCACAGTTTGTCGTCCAGGTGACACTCTGGTATTTGGGCAAAAACTGAAGGATTATTTGGTTAGCAGATTGCTCAAGGCACATAATGCAGCAGTCTATCTGGTTAGTGTGTGCTGGCAAGAAACAAAGTTACACATGGAGCCTCTTTATCTTTGCTAAACTAATATGAGTCCTTTATTGTAAAGAGCTCCATTCTGGACAGGATACAGTAGAGATAGGATTCTAATCTAGTCTAACTAGCTAGGATGGAGGAGGAAGAAGAAGAAGAGGAGGAGGAGGAGATTGGATTTATACCCCGCCTTTAACTACCTGAAGGAGTCTCAGAGTGGCTTACAAGCTCCTTCCCTTTCCCTCCCCATAACAGACACCCTGTGAGGTAGGTGGAGCTGAGAGAGCTCTTTCAAGGACTGCTCTTGAGAGCAGTTCTAAGAGAACTTGTGACTGACCCAAGGTCACACCAACAGCTGCATGTGGAGGAGTGGGGAATCAAACTCGGTTCTCTTAGTTTAGAGTCCACACTCTTAACCACTACACAAAACTGGTTCTCATCTGGAGAGAGATGCAGGAACAATATCCTGTCCTCATGGTGCCAAGATGGAGAAAGGTAGCACAGTGTGGAGAGAAAATGTCAAAAGCCAGAAGGAAGGAAGTTTCCAAGATTAGCAATCTATACATCAAAGGGATAGTATCAGAGTAGTAGAAGGAAAGGATGGTCATTTTGCTGACCTCTCTCTCTCTCTTATAGGCCCCCTCTGAAGTCTGGGGTGAAGAAGAGACAGCGCAAAGTCCTTCATTTCCAACAAAAAACTCTATGGTAAAACTGGCTTCTACCATAAAGTTTTTCCCAAGTACCAGAGAGTCTCCTGAACATCGCTGATGCGATGGTGTCATTTCCTGTGTGGTGCCAGAGATGAGGCCTGGGCCTCTCTTTCTCCAAGTAAGTCTCCCCAACCAGATAGCTGATTTGCAGTTGTGGGGCAGGGAACCCCTGCCCCCACCAGGGGGTCTGGCAACCCTAATTCCCACTCTTGAATCCCTGGCTACCTAGCAAAAGAATTTCCACATCTGTTTCCTGACAGATGGCTAAAGTGAGCCATTAGAGAGGTATGGGAGAATCGACTATACTACTTGGGAAATCTAGCCTGCTTTATTTCAATGGGGAGGGGCTGTGATTCAGTGGAAGAGCATCTGCTTGACATGAGAAAGTCCCAGGTTCACCCCCTAGAATCTCCAGTTAAAAGGATCAAGTAGGATGTGATGGGAAAGAGCTCTTCCTGAGACTTTGGAGAGCCACTGCTAGTCAGGGGCCCCGGTCACATGGCAAAGTTGCCGCAGGAGAGGCACGGAAGGTGGGCGGATTATCCAGGCGCGAACACACCCCAACACCTGGGAAGTGGAGCGCACCCATGGCTTACCGCCGACAATGCACATTTAAAAACTAGTACCTCCAAGGTACTAGTAAACGTTTGCCATGGGCTGCCTCCAGACACCCATGGTGTGATCCCACCGGCACGCGGCATTCCCCTCCGGTCCCTTGTTTACCCGCTGGCGCCGAGGGAAGGACCTGTGGTGTGCTGCTGGCCTGTCTGATCGCGTAATCGCGGATCAAACTGCACTGGGGCAATTAGCCACGCCTCCCCCCGCGATATCCGGCCCGTGTGACCGGGGCCTGAGTAGAAAATCCTGACCTTGATGGACCAATGGTTTGATTCAGTAGAAGGCAGCTTCATGTGTGTTCATCACCTAGAAGAAACTTCTGATCTTCAACTGCTTGTGGTCATCATGAGATGAGTTGGCATCTGTACCACTGATGTTAATTTTTTGCATGACTTTCAATGACAGTGGCTCCCAGAACATAAAAAGCTGTCAACTCTCTGCAACACTTGGTATCATGAACTTAACAAGTTGAGCAGGAACCCCAGCCAATTTCATTTATGTGAACTTTGATAAATAATCAATGAAATAGTTTCTTCAAAGCATGAGGTGAGTTGCATTCCATGTCATTAGTATAGCAGATCTTCGATTAAAACTGACATGTAAGTCACTTAGACATCAATTTCAAAGGTGCCTTGGTAATGATAAGAGCTATAATTAGATATCTGATCAAGAGTTAGCTGAAACATTTTTCATCCTATGCAGACACTGTGTTATATTTGCAATAGAAATGAAGTTTTAGAAACAAATCAAGATGGGAAGCCATATTAGTCTGTCTGCAGCAGCAGAAAAGAACAAGAGTCCAGTAGCACCTTATAGACTAACAAAATTTGTGGCAGGGGATGAACTTTCCTGAGTCACTGTTCTTCTGATACAACTGTATCTGAGGAAGTGAGAAGTGACTCACAAAAGCTCATACCCTACCACTAATTTTGTGCTCTTTTCTACTGTAAAATTTTTTGGCAAAACAATGAAGTTTGGTATTAATTTTCTTTCATTCTTCCATTTGGAACATCAGAAAGCTTGATCTAAAGAGGTTGCATATTTGTCTTTTGCACTCGTGTCTTCCAAGGAGCTCAAGATACCACAAATAGTATCATTAGAGAAACCAGTGTTACCCAGGAGCTTTGAATTCTCAGGTGGACATCTGTTCCGCTGGTGTGGATGGTTACCTAGAACCCACACTTTGTCCAATTCTAACCAAATCACATTTCATTAAGGGGGGGTGGGAAACAACCCTCATCCAGAACCAAATGTGCACATTCTTTCCAATGAATTAAAAATAAGGTTGCACATCAATTCGAACATTCATCTTATTGAAAGGAAATATACACATCTCATGAAAAGTAGTGGATAACTTCTTCCTTTGGATGCCATCCGGAGAAGCATTTTACTGGGCAACTTCCACATCTGGATGTACATTTGGATCCATATCCATAATTTTTGTCCATCATAACTTCTGTGGCGGAACAGGCCTGCCCCAGCCCTCAGGTCCTGTCCCACCCTGCCCTCCAAGGTTCTCCCAACATCTGGAGAGACTTTTCTTTCTCTCTCAGATATCCACTGCCACCACCTGTCCTTTGTAAGGAATTGCCCACTGGGAGGGTCAGGACTCCCAGCTTCCCTTTCATGTTCTGAGGCCTTGCATTTGTCTCCCCTGCTGCCCAGCGCCTGGTCACCATAGGGACTGTTTACTGCCTTTTGCACTTTTGGAGGAATAGCCATTGCCAACTGACTGCCTTCCCCTGGTACTCCTTTTAAAATAGCATGTCCAAGACAGTGGAGGTTTATGTGGTACAGAGAACCACTAACAGCATCAAAAGTTAGAAAGAATTTATTTAAAAGAAAAATGTTCACAAACATACTATTAGCACAGCACCAGACTGAGCAAGGGATCCCCCCTCTCTATACATGCCCTATCAGATGTTAAAATATAGGACAGGCTTCTTAGTTTCGGAGTTACCATTATCTACAGAGTTACCATTACTTTGAAGATTCCTCCAGCTCTTCAGACCAGACCATGGTTAATGGGTGCCTCAGTTAAGAGTTCTGTCTACTCTGATGGGCTCAGCACCAAAACAAAATGTCAGAGTCCCACAGCAATCAGTTCTCAACAACATTCCTTCAGAAGGTTCAAGTTTATTGAGTAAAGTAAAGGCAGGTCATCTGTGCATACATCCTGTGTCAGAACTAATTGCTAGCACACAAAATGAAAAGAAATACCCCATTCAAAACAAGGCCCCCTGATGGGTCTGAGCCAATCAGGGTCAAAGCTGACACCCGCTTAAGCTAACGGGTCTGCGTTCCCAGCACAAGAATTAGCAGCCTGGTACCAAGGTCACAGGCAGTGTTCCCTCTAAGTCAAGTTAATGCGAGCTAGATGATAGTTTTTTAGCCTCTGGTTCACACATTTTTGTCTTCGCACAAGAAGGATGGCTCCAGAGCAAACTAATTTATGCAGTAGCCAAACCGCTCGCTCACAACTTTAATGCCAGTAGCTCACCAAATAGAATTTTTGCTCACAGGAGTCCACAGCTTAGAGGGACTATTGGTCACAGGCCCAGGCTAACAGATAAGATGAAGCAAGGAGAAATTAAAGCTAAGATTCCAGCATGCCATACATCATACATCAGCCAGCCCCCCTCCACCTGCCGTGGCAACAGCATAGCTGACATAAAACAAAAAAAGACCTCTCTCCTTGCTTCCAGGAGTTTTATCATCTCTCTTTTCCCCACCCACTGATGAGGTCAGGTCAGGTCAGAGAAGCTTTTCCTGGAGATTCTTCAGTAATTCTTTCCTGAAGTCCCTCTAGTATTTAACACCTCTCCCTCTAGTATTTAACACCTCCAAATCTCTTGTCAGGGATACTCTAGGCTGATCCTGCATTGAGCAGGGGGTTGGACTACATGGCCTGTATGGGCCTTTCCATGATTCTATAGAGCCTGGCTGTATACAGTGGATTGTTTGCTATACTGAGGGTAGTAGCTGGAGGCATGTAGGTATGTCTGTTGGTCAGTAGGTTTCCGATATAAGGTGGTGTCTATGCATCCACTGTATGGTTTTGCAGTAGTGTCCAGAAAATGTATTTCTTGCATAGATCGGTTCACTGTCAGGTTGGTGGTGGGGTGAAAGTCATTGAATGCTTGGTGGGATATGTCCAGGGCTTCTGTACCATGTGCCCAGACAATAAAAATGTCATCCATGCATTGTGTGTTATTCATGGGTGAAAATGGGAGTGACAGTGTGCCCCATATTGGGAGCAGTAATAAGCTGTACAGGAACAGCGTCTGCCCAGCTAACTCGTAATTTAGTCAGGTTTCTCAGGTCAGAGGAAGCCTCTGCTCTGTAGGCTCGCCTACTTCCTGATGACTTGCGGTCATGGAGCTGTAAAAATTCACTTGCCCTTGTGATAAGGAATGTCTTGCAAATAGTCTGTGGTGTTTAATGGACTCTACCGTACAGAGCCACAAATCTCAGCAGGCCGTTGGATCTTTGTTCTGGATAAGTAGCCCTTTCTATCAAAAGAGGTTTCAGTCGAAGAGGCGCCATCAACAAAACTCTTCTGGCATGGAGACCTGACATAAACTCCCCCGATTGCTTCCACGACTCTCCAGCACACACGCCTGCTTGCTCCCATCCGGTACCCTTGGCCTTTCCATTCAAGCCCCCCCTGCCAACTGGCCAGCAGTCCCAAGCTATTCATCTTCATTTGGGACTCGTGGAAGTCATTTTTGCCCAGGCAACTGCCATAATGTGAACCTGTCATTATGCTCATGGTGGTTTAATTTCGCCCCCTGTTTTACAAGCTGGAAGATTTATGCTCAGCCCTCAAGAGGCTCTGCGCAGAGACACTGTCTATTTTGGCTTATGATTTTAGTGTCTTCTGAAGCCCACAGAATTATTTCTGCAGAGGGAATGATCATAAACAGTGAAGGAAAATACAGTCAAGTTTCCTGTTTCTACCTTGAAATTAGGGATGCCAGCCTCCAGGGGGTGGCTGGAGATCTCCTGGGATTACAACTGATCTCCAGGCAACAGAGATCAGTTCCCTGGGAGAAAATGGCCACTTTGGAAGGGGGACTCTGTGACATTGTACACCACTGAAGTCCCTCCCCCAAACACCACCCATCTCAACCTCTGTGACATTGTACCCCACTGAAGTCTCCAGGTATTTCCCCACTGAAATCTCCAGGTATTTCCCAATCTGGGGATGGCAACCTTATTTGCAACTAACTACTGGGAACAGAGATTAAGCTTGGGGAGGGCTGTGGCTGATCACTCCCGGGCCTGAAGCCGGTTTGATCCTTATGTATGTAAAAAGTTATCATTTGGTTAAGGCAAGACGCCATAATTGTTGTAAATAATTTATAATCTATATTAAGTAGGGAAATGGGCCTATATGATTTAGGATCTGATAGATGACAGATTTTGATGATGACGATGATGACGACGATGACAATGATGATGATATGTGAATAATGCAGCTCAAATTTCAGCAGTAAACATCCACTGAAGAACCCAGCACTGGTTTCTTCTTATAGAAAATGTGACTTATGGGGACTAAATGAAATAGGACACAGGAGAAGATGTAGGATTGGGATGGTATGTCTTTATGTTTTCAAAGGCCAAGAGTAGCTTCCGGATTGGGGCCACTATGCAGAGAGTGGTGGGCCTTGGCCCATGTAAAGTGTCTTGTAGACTTGTTCTTTGCTCTGCCAGGCCTTATGCTGTTTTGGTGGGTAGATTCAGAGGAGAACCCTGCTTGGATCGACTATGTGTGTGTTGGTCTGGAGTGACTGGAACTTTTGGACATTAAGCTGATATTGCCTTTGATTGCGTGTGTAGGTTGCCCCTTTGAGACACCTGTAGGCCTAGCTGGTGATAGTTTCCAAGGTTCCCCTTGTTTCTATGTCTTCCCTGCTAGTTGATCCTGGCATTACTTTAGCTGTGGCTAAATTTCTGGCTGCAGAGGGTGGTATTTGGAAGACCGGTTCTGTCCAAGATAGCTGGAAATGTTAGATGGCTAAAAGGACTCTAATAGCTGTACTGGGCAAAGGGGAATATTGTTCTGGTGCCTGTATCCCCACCCCACACAAATAACAACTCCAGTGGCAGAAGGATTGTCATGTAAGAAATGGCTCATGGGGAAAGGGTTAGACCCTTCCTCGTTTGCTTCAGCTCAAAATGGTTTTTAGGCTTTTTTAACGCTAGGGGAGTGCCTCATGTTCAACACCTCAGGCGAGCTGAGGGTGGGATTAGGAGGTGTGGGCTGGCATCCTGGCATCACCGTGGCAAGCCAATGTCACTTCTGGTAAAAACTGGTAGTGACGTCATGGGACTTTCTAGGATTTACAAAACTCTGTGGCTAAATCATGCAGTGGGAGATCTGGCAACCATCTAGTTCATGCTAATCTACTGTGTATCATTCCAGTTTTAATATATGTACTGCCAAAGCACATGTAGGTATCTTACTAAAGATAACCATCTAGTTCAGCCTTTAAAGATAGGTCAGAACCCTTCTTTTACAAAGGCAATTCTATGCAGAGTTACTCCAGAGTTGAGAGGTCTGTTGGAATAAATGGCCAAACTTTAATGAATGTCCTTATGATTTTACATTAGAAGAATTCAATGTGGGAAAACAAAGATGCTGTAAAAAGTACTTGCATATCACCATGAAATCAGGCAGACCAATAATCCACACCACTAAAAAAGAAAAAAAAAGTCCATAGCTAAATTAACTACAACCACAATCAGCTCAATAAAGTTGTGTCTTTAGTTGAAATGATACCCTCAATTACTTTTGTTTTCAGCACCAAGTAAAATGCCTCCATGAATATCTCAGTGCTGTTTACTGAAGTCGTGTAATCCTTTCCCCTCACATTTCCTCCTTCCTTCAGGGCAGAGTATTTGTAACAAAAGATTAAGCAGATTGACTTTCAGCTGTCTGAATGAAGCTGGAACATTGGCCTTAGGAAGTCTTAATCTTCATGAGGAAAAAAAAGAAGCCATCTCTTTGAATGCCATCCAAGGCTTCACTTTATTCCAATGAAGAGACCTGGAAACCCTTGGAGGTGTACTTGGACTATGAGCAGGAGTGGTGGAGACATCTGTCCTTTCAGGACAGCCGAGGTCTCAGAACAGCAAGCAGAAAGAAAAACTGTGAAGTTTTGCCCAAATTCCTAATCCCACTTCATACAAGTACCTATAATTCTTTTTTAAAAAATTATAAAGTATTTGGAAACTCAAACACTCCAGATAACAAGCTGGAGTTTGTCTCTCCACGGGGAGAGAGCTGTCCTTGGCATGTCTCCAGGTCTCCTCCAAGAAAACTTCATGTCAAATAAAACGGATCACTCTCACTTCAGGCTTTTGATTCATTTGTATATTTAACTCATAGCACTGATTATCTCCCACGTTGGATCAAATGAAGCAATCTGGACAGCTGTGTCAAGCAAAATCTTACAGCTGCTTTCCATGAGGGGCCTGGTCCTCCCCTCTCTGACAGAGGCACTGGGTAATTTGACCTCTAAAGAGGAGAATAGGGTGAAGCGGTTGGCCTGCCTGCTGCAGGCCATTCCTGCAGGGTAGAACAGGTGCAAGAAAGACTCAGACCCAATGTTATACCTAACAACTGCATGTGTCCCTATGGCTAATGTGCATGGAAAAGCAAGGATCCCTTACGAGCATTCTCCATGCCCTAGCACCCAAGGGTGGGCGAAAGCCGCCCAAGCCAAATGATGACCCCATGCCTCCTTTGGTTCTGGGAAGGGTCCAGGACTATTTTGTTGCCCACCCTAGCTGCTGGGAATGAACTTCTGTAGAGTTCTGAGACAGATGTATGTGTGAAGGGGGGGGGGGACGAGAATAAAGGGGCAGTCTTCCTGTGTCCCCAAACCCTGCAATCGTGGCCAGAGATTTCCCAGTAGGGGACCTATTCCTTGCCCTCCAAAGAGTGGCTGAGGTTTGATCACAACACACCATTTTGATAAACATTTCTTCTTCAAGAATCGTAATGTCAACTAAAACACAAGAGGGTGCAAAAGATACTTGGTGAAAATCCAATCTTTACTCGAGTGGCTGTTTAAAGAAAGGGAGAGAAAAAAAAGATATTTAGAATGTTTATTTCATGCCAGTGAAAAATGTTACCTTGTAGTCATTTAAGAAAATTATATTGCTTATGCTACCATTTGATGTGATTTATGTTGCACTTGTGCATTGGGGGGGGTATATATTATTTGCCACCCGCAAGGAAATTGGGCTGTTTGATGCTTCCAGGCAAGAGAAATTCAATAGGAAATCATCGTGGTGGTGGTGGTGGTGGTGGTGGGGAGACGGACACACGTTAAAGAAGGGGCCATTCAAGAAACTGGCTGGAAGATGAGGGATTGGATTATTAGTGTGGAGGAAAAAAGACAGGACTGTTGAACTTATATTAAAACCTTTCAGATAGAGACTATATGGAACTCTGGAAGTGGTAGCAGTAGAAAGTGCTATCAGGCTGCAGTTGACTTAGGGCAACCTCACAGGGTTCTCAGGCAGGGTTGCCAGATCTGGGCTGGGAAATACCTGCAGATTTTGGGGTGGAGCCTAAGGAGGGCAGAATTTGGGGACTTCCATGAGGCAAAGTGGCCGTTTGCTCCAGGGGAACAAGTCTCTGTCCCCTGGGGATCAGTTGCAATCCCAGGAGATTTCCAGCCACCACCTGGAGGCTGGCGACCCTACTTTCAAGACAAGAGCCAAGCAGAGGTGGTTTGCCACTGCCTGCCAGTTTGGTGTCGTGGTTAAGTGCGCGGACTCTAATCTGGGAGAACCGGGTTTGATTCCCCACTCCTCCACTGGCACCTGCTGATGTGACCTTGGGTCAGTCACAAGCTCTGGCACAGCTGTCCTTGAAAAAGAGCAGTTTCTGTCAAGAGCTCTCTCAGCCCCACCGACCTCACAGGGTGTCTGTTGTGGGGAGGGGAAGGGAAAGGAGTTTGTAAGCCGCTCTGAGACACCTTCGGGTAGTGAAGGGCGGGGTATAAATCCAATCTCTTCCTCTTCCTCTTCTTCTGCCTCCACAGAGCAACCCTGGGCTACCTTGGCAGTCTTTCTTATCCAAGTACTCACCAGGGCTGGCCCTGCTTAGCTTCCAAGATCTGATGAAACTGGGCAAGCCTGGTCAATCCAGGTCAGGGGGCAAGGAGTTTAGCTAGGCAGTATAACATAAATTCCACTTCCTTTCACTAGACAAACAATGTCCATGTCCCATGTGTTTATTTTTAACATGTTTTTGAATGTGAATTCTGCTTCCCAGTTGCAAGAGGTTGGGAGGCAACGGGAAGGTGAGAAGTTCCAGCAGGGGGCAAATATATATAGTCTCTTGCTTTGCAGTCTGCATGCTCATTAGCCTCTTCTCCCACAAACTTGTGCCTGGAGAACAGTGGGAGACCCGCAGCCCAGCGCCTTAATTTAACTCTCCAAACTGACTCCGAGCAAGCCGCATCTCATCCGACACAAACAGCATCCTGCCTCACCGTGGGGAGCTCTCCGAATGAGAAGAAATGCCGCATGGTTATGAAGACCTGGAAAGAGAAAGACAGGATTTTTAAAATACTCAGTTAAGTGCCACGGCTCTGCTAAGTCAATTTTGCCTGTTCATTTTACAAACTTCTGTTGTGAGTTTGTTTCCTAGATCCCAAAATATGGAGCAGGAGCTGGAGCGTTCAACTGGCTCCTTTCAAGTCTGGGCCTTCTGCTGGCTTTTTGAAAATGTGACTTCTGTGTGGGTGAGTCTCTCTTTACGTTTGAGGTCTTTTTTCCAGCCTTGTCTGAAAAACTTGCAGTGCATTATAAAGTTTTATTGATATTTTAAGCACAAAACAACAATTCCAATAGAAAAGTCAGAATACAAGCGAAACAGGTCGTACCATTCACAACTTTCACTACAATAATAGTGAATAGTAAATAGTAAATTCTAATCTTATCTCAAACACACACCCCCCACGTGAGAAGACAGCAGGTGTAGTTAGAGGGGTTAGATTGGAAAGTTAATTTCTGTGTCTTCTATGCACCACATTGGATCAGGACAGAGAGATGTGCAAAGATCTTCTCCCTTTTCATCCCAGCCCATAATGTGGATTTACAAAATACAAAGGTAGGGTGCTGCTATTGGGATATTTGGTTAATATAGCAGAGTTTGCCCAGTCATGGAAGCATGATACTGAGTGCAGCAAATAAATGTCCCAAGAAACATATTGCAAAAAGAAAAAGAAAAAGTAAACTTACATTTCTTTCCAGTAGATCCAGTTCAAATTGCGATTGCTATCAAAAGAAGAGAGAGAGAAGCCTAATTCTAAAGAGTACTTTCCCTGTTGCAAATGGCCACCTTGTTTGGTTTATGTGTATGGGAGTACGAGGACATTTTCTCTACAGGAGAGACCTGCAGAGGCACGTGTCTCCCTGGAAGAGAGGGAGAGGACAAGAAGAGAGAGAAAGGAGAGGTTAGTGGGCAGCTCCCAAGACCAAGAGAGGCATCCCATTCAAGGAGATATAACGCCACCCCCCGGCTGTCCAGGCACACTGAGTAACTTACTACAACAACTGCCACGTGTTATGATTTATTAGTTGGCTACTTACAGTCCACCTTTCTTGCTGATACTCAAGGTGGATTACACAGTGTAAGTCAAGCACAACCAGCAGGATGGGATCTCCGATCAGCAACATGAAAGAATGTGGATTGCAGGAATCTGAAAACAAACAGAAATCTCCAACAGAGCTGAACAAAGTATTTAAACATATGTTAAGTGGAAGTAGTGGAGCTGTGGTGGCTCAAGTGTGGGAAACCAGGAGAGTGGAAGTCTTCCTAACCTCACCAGGGAGGTCATTCCCTAAGGCGGAAGCCACAACAGAAAATGCACCAGCATGTTCCTTCCTTTCCTTTCCTTTTATACCCTCAAAAGCTCATTGATTCACAGATCTTCAGCAGTAGAAGATACTTGCTGCTGCTGCTTTCTTCTTCTGCTGCTGCTGCTAAAGAGACTGAGAATTTTTTTGTCATTGCTAAACTCAGGAGCCTCATTGCTGAGCAAAAGAACCAGCATTTCCAGAGTGTAGGGGGATGGTTGGTTGATTAAAGACTCAGTACAACAACTGCCACGTGTTATGATTTATTAGTTGGCTGCTACTTACAATCCACCTTTCTTGCTGATACTCAAGGTGGATTACACAGTGTAAGTCAAGCACAACCAGCAGGATGGGATCTCCGATCAGCAACATGAAAGGATGTGGATTGCAGGAATCTGAAAACAAACAGAAATCTCCAACAGAGCTGAACAAAGTATTTAAACCTATGTTAAGTGGAAGTGCTGGGGAGTGGAGTACTACAGTGGAGGTCACACAGTCCCTCTCCCTTTACCAAGGCAGCTTTCTGGGCATTCCATCACCATTCAGTTCTCATTCCCTGTGCAAAAAGCCCCTTTGGATAATTCCATTCAGATGAAGTGTCCATGCACACCTTACACCCAGAATTAAACCTTGCTGGTCTTAAAGGTGCCCCTGGACTCAAACTTTGTTCTGTTTCATAGTTTGTGGGAAACCAGGAGAGTGGAAGTCTTCCTAACCTCACCAGGGAGGTCATTCCCTAAGGCGGAAGCCACAACAGAAAATGCACCAGCATGTTCCTTCCTTTCCTTTCCTTTTATACCCTCAAAAGCTCATTGATTCACAGATCTTCAGCAGCAGAAGATACTTGCTGCTGCTGCTTTCTTCTTCTGCTGCTGCTGCTGCTAAAGAGACTGAGGAATTTTTTTGTCATTGCTAAACTCAGGAGCCTCATTGCTGAGCATTTCCAGAGTGTAGGGGGATGGTTGGTTGATTAAAGACTCAGTATAGTGATCTCTTATATTCTAGAAGAGGAGAAGGAAGAGATTGGATTTATACCTTGCCCTTCACTACCTAAGGGAGTCTCAGAGCAGCTTACAATCTCCTTTCCCTTCCCCTCCTCACAGCAGACATCCCATGAGGTAGGTGGGGCTGAGAGAACTCTCTTGACAACTGCCCTAGAGAGAACAGATAGGAACTCTGGGGCAAGTGATGCTCTGTATTCTTGGTGCTGGGAGGGGGCGCAACAGTGGGAGGGCTTCTCATGTCCTAGCCCCACTGATGAGCCTCCTGATGGCACCTGGTATTATTGGCCACTGTGTGACACAGAGTGTTGGGCTGGATGGGCAATTGGCCTGACCCAACATTGGCTTCTCTTATGTTCTTATATTATGTTCTTAACAGCTCTGACAGGACTTATGACTGGCCCAAGGTCACACCAGCAGCTGCATGCAGAGTGGGGAATCAAACCTGGTTCTCCCAGATTAGAGTCCGCACTCCTAACCACTACACCAGACTGGCTCTACACCAAACCACTACACCAGACTGTCTCTCAAACTAGCTCTCAAAGCCACGCAGGAGCATACTGATCTTGGCCATTTGCAGGACGAGCCCTGCAGAAAGCCCTGCTGGGATGAGTCACGTTGGCCTGGTGGAGCGCCGGGAGAGAGGCAGTACTGCCGGCAACGTTTCGATAGGAGGTGACATATTTCCAACCTGGGCAGGTATGAATGCACCACATCAATTCTCACATCCCAGTGTGGGTCTTCATGCTGAAATGCCCCACAAAAATTCTCGGAGGTGTCTCCAGATTTTACCTGCACAAGGAGGGGAAAGCATCTGAGGAGTTCTAAGGGACATGAAATGTGTTTCAGGAAGATGGGGGGTGTACACACATATCCCTACCCAGTGTAAAGTAGTGACTGAAGTGTCAGACTAGGATCTTAGAGACCCGGGTTCAAATCCTCACTCTGCCATGGAAGACTGCTGGGTTACTGTGGGCCAGTGTCACGGCTCAGGTGGGGTGTCACCTGACGCTGCCACCACTCTGGTTCCAGGCTCCCTTGAGAAGGCCCAGAGCCCCCTCCCAAGACCTTCAGACCTCCCTTTTGGCCAAATAACAGGCGTGAGGACCAGGCACAGTGAAACAAGGAAAAGGTTTATTTTATAGGAGGTCAAACAACAAGGTGCTGAATAATAATAGTGTGTGAAAAGAAATCAAATGCCCTAACGCGTCTAAATATATACTGTCCCTAGCTCACTATTCCAAGTGACCCTAGACTACTCACTCTTCCCTCAGGATGAGGGTTTCTTCCCTACAGCAGCCTTCCTTCTGGCTCTGCCCTCTTGGAAGAAAGAACAGCCTTTGCTCTGGCACCAGCCCTTTTGTTCCCCAGCCCTCTTCTTCCCTATTGGTCAATTTTGGCTCCAAAACCTCTCAGGGGCTTCTGGGAGTTGTAGGCCCAGCCTCACCTACTGCTAGCCTGGCTCCCTGGGCCTAGTAGGCCTCTGGTGGCACAGCCCAGATCATAACAGCCAGTCACACCCTCTCACAAATAAAACGGAGAAGAGCGAAATAGGGTAAGTGGCTTTGGGTGACTGATGGAGAGAAAGGTGGGGTATAAATGAAGTAGATGAATACATGCTCATCACTGTGGGGAACTCTGGTATCTTCTCCGCAGGCCCATCTCGTAAGAGACCCAAGAAAAGCCTGGTTATTTCCCACAGAATGCATTGATTGTGATGTGAGGCGAAATCCTTGACAATCAGCACCAAAATAAACGTGCGGTAATTTATCGTGTGCATGCAGTTACTTAGGAGGGAATGGCACTGGAGTCAGGCTGTTAGCCCGACTTTCTTACTGAAGATATAGAGCGGAGAGTGTGGGTCTGCATGACTTGCCTATGCTTGCCAACCTCCATGTGGTGGCTGGAGATTTCCCAAAATTTCAATTGCTCTCCAGACCACTGAAATCCTTTTCCCTGGATAAAATGGCTGTTTTGGAGGGTGGCCTTTATGACATATTTCCCTGCTGAGGCCGCTCCCCAAACTCTACCCTCCCCAAACTTCACCTCCAAATCTCCAGGAATTTCCCAACCTGAAATGGCAACCCTGGCTGAGGCTGCCACAAAATGGCACTTCTCTCCTCCCCCCCCCCTGCCTTTGTTGCAAAACCTGGCACACTGTTTTGTGTCATTTTGGCAGGCCTTGAGAAAAAAGCATTGCACAGCCTTTAGCGGTACTGGGGGGTGAGACCTCGGGATCCCCTCGGATGACAGACCGTCTTCAGACCACAGACGCCAGTTCCCCTGGAGAAAGCGGCTGCTTTGGAGGGTGGCCTTTGAGAGGTACCTCCCTTCCCCAAGGCTTCACCCCCCTCAAATCTCCTGGCAACCACAGCCGTGGTCGCACTGCATTTTGAACCTCAGCCACGGAGATGCAGCCCCTCCGCTCAGAAAAGGATGCCAAACCACTTGCTCTTTCCCACCACCCACTCCTGGAGAGAGAAGCGAGAGGATTTGTGTCTTGCCGCTCCTCATGATTTGGGGCTCATAATCAGTCACAGGGATCCTCATCCCATCAGCCATCTTTTTTTGCCGAGTTAATCTGAGTGATCAGTGAAGTTAATTTAAAAGAGATAATTATACTTTGATTCATAAGCCTGATGGGAATGATATGTACATTTATGAGAATGAAGATTCACTGTGACATTTTGAGTGCCGTTCGTTCTCTAGTGTGTGTTTTTTTTCTAAAATCTTTTCGAGTGCTGCTGGAAATGGCAGGAAAGAGCAAAAACTTTCGGGGCTGGCTGCAGAAAGCGAAGCCATCCCATCGTCCACGGAGCCACAGCATTCAAGTGAGGTTGTGTTTATTATTCCACCACAGGAGTGAGGAAGCCGCAGGGGGCCAGGATTCTTTGCTCAAAGCCTCTAAAGCCAGTAAAACCTACTCTGTGGCTGGTTGCCAGCCTCCAGGTAGAATCATAGAGTTGGAAGGGACCTCCAGGGTCATCTAGGCCAACCCTCTGTACAATGCAGGAAATTCACAAATACCTCCCCCTCCACACCCCCAGTGACCGCTGTTCCACGCCCAGAAGATGACAAAAAAACCTCCAGGATCTTCAGCCAAACTGGCCTGGAGAAAAATTGCTTCCTGACCCCAAAGTGGTGATCAGCATTTCCCTGGGCATGTACCAAAGGGCCACAAGAACTACGCACTGAGTCAACCCTTCCTGCCCTGCCTCTCACGATCTGCCTAAATTCACACAATCAGCATTGTTGTCAGATGGCCATCTAGCCTCTGTTTGAAAACCTCCAAAGAAGGAGAGCCCACCACCTCCCGAGGAAGCCTGTTCCACTGAGGAACCACTCCAACTGTCAGGATGTTCTTCCTAATGTTTAGCCGAAAACTCTTCTAATTTAATTTCAACCTGTTGGTTCTGGTCCGACCTTCTGGGGCAACAGAAAACAACTCCGCACCATCCTCTAGATGACAGCCCTTCAAGTACTTGAAGATGGACATCATATCACTCTCAGTCATCTCCTCTCCAGGCTAAACAGACCCAGCTCCTTCAAGCTCTCCTCACAGGACTTGGGTCTCCAGGTAGGGCCTGAAGGTTTTCTAGAATTACAGCTGATCTCCAGTTGACAGATAACAGTTTCCCTGGAGAAAAGGGCTGCTTTGGAGGATGGACTTTAGGGCATTATATCACTTCACTCCCCAAACCCCAAATTGGGAGATCTCCAGGCCCCACCCAGGTGCTGGCACCTTATACACCAGATGAGTTCTTGATGTTAAGAAGCAGCCATGGGGGGGGGGGATTTGAATCTGGGTTGCCAACTCCACCCTGGGAGATTCCTGGAGAGTTTTGGGGGTGGAGCCTGAGGAGGGTGGGGTTTGAGGGAGGGGAGGGACCTCACATAGGGCTGCCAACTTCCAGGTGGTAGAAGCCAAAAAGGAGAGATCCCGGGAAGAGGTGGAAATCCAAACACAACATCCCTGACAAAAATAACAAAGAGTCAATAAAGGTATGTGTGCATACTGCAAAATCATTGACTGTAGTAATTCTGCAATGCGTACTGCGCAATATAAACAAACCCGTTTCACAAGGATTGCTTTATCTGAGCGTGTAGCGGTCACACCTCCTATCAATGTCTACTTATCAACTCTTGAAGAAAACATCCCATGCTGACCCTCTAATAACAGAACCCAAGGACTACAGTAAATGATTTGGACACATATCTGTATTGACTCTATTATGTTTGTCACCGAGGTTGTGTTTGGATTTCCACCTCCAGGGGGTGACTGGAGATTTCCTGGGATTACAACTAATCTCTCGAGATCAGTCTGTTGGAATATATGTAAGTATCCAGCATGTACAACTGTAAATAGATGAGACCAATCTAGATGACAGGTGTCATGGTAATTGGCTGTCAGTAGAACCAGACTGAACAGGTTGAGACATGTACAGAGCTGAAGTCTTATCTCAATGACTCAGCAGCAACATGTTTGTCTGTCATATGTATAAAAGTGTCCAGTTTGCTAGCTTTGGCTGCTGGTGGAAACACTAACTGTCTGGCGAAGCACTTTGCTAGTAAAAACTCTGTTTTATAATAAATACACTGTATATAGTTGCACACAATTACTGAGTCTGTGTGGTCACTATAGCAGTACTCCAGTGTGGTGATATTTGGACTGGATGGTATCAAACGGAGACCTGGGATGCGGTGGCGCCTTCCGCGACACAGTCTCCCTGGAGAAAACGGCCACTTGGGAAGACGGACTCTGTGGCATTACACTCCGCTGAAGTCCCTCCCCTCCCCAAACCTCGCCCTCCGCAGGCTCCCCTCCAGTTGGCAACCCTAGACCTAAGCGGGCCGCCCGCCCTCCAAGGCAGCCTTTCTCTCCGGGCCGGGGGAACCGATCTCGGTGTTCAGGGGATCCGTGGGAACAGCAGGAGGTGTCCAGGTGCCAACTGGAGGTTGGCAACTCTGCGCACAGAAATGGCCCCTCGTCCCTGATTCTTACTGGCCGGGTCAGGCCGGCGAGCAAGGGCACGGGCGAAGGGAGATGCTGAACGCTGGAAGGGCGCGTCCTCCTCCGGCCCGGGGAGGTGCGCGGGGTGCCGTCTGCCAAGCCCCGCCTCGTCCTCCTCCCTGTCGGGCGTCTTCTGCAAAGCAGATCGGTCCGGAGCCGTGTTCAGCCTCCGGTGAGGCTGTGCTGTCGCCTGCCCGGCACTCGAGGAGGAGGCAGCCGACCGAGGTCCACAGACCCCCGGCCGGAACCAAAGGGCGAGCGCAGGCCCCGCGCGGAATCTCCGTCTCCAGCGGAGATGGCGACCTCCTCGTGGATCAGGGTCAGAGGCGCGGCGTGGCGCGCGTGC
>NW_015170306.1:164191-174313 GCF_001447785.1 Gekko japonicus | reverse complement strand
GCAATACCTTAGGGTTGCCAGGTCTAGGTTGGAAAATATCTGGAGACTTTGGGGGTGGAGCCGGGAGAGGGCGGGGTTTGGGGAGGGGAGGGGCTTCAGCATGGTACAATGCCATAGAGTCCACCCTTCAGAGCAGCCATTTTCTCCAGGGGAGTTGATCTCTGTCAGCTGGAGATCAGTTGTGAAAGCGGGAGATCCCCAGGCCCCACCTGGAGGTTGGCAACCCTACAATACCTGGAGATTGGGGCTGGGGAAGGAGGGGTTTGGGGAGGGGAGGGACCTCGGGATTGTATAGTGCCATAGAATCCATTCTCCAAAGTAGACATGTTCTCCAGGGGAACTGAACTCCGTAGTCCGGGGATCCATTGTGATAGTGGGATATCTCCAGGGACCACTTGGAGTTATGCCTGGAGTGGAGAGAGGTGACAAAGAGAACCTTTTCTCCCACTCCCCAAATGCTAGAACTTGAGGACATCCAATGAAGCTGACGGGCAGTAGGCTCAGGGCGGACAAAAGGAAACACTTCTTTACGCAGAGAGCGATTAAGACATGGAACTCACTCCCAGAGGGTGTAGTGATGGCCACAGGAATAAACAGTTTTAAAAGGGGATTAGATAAATTCATGGAGGATAATAAGAGCAAGAGTCCAACAGCACCTTAAAGACTAACAAAAGTTGTGGCAGGATATGAACTTTTGTGAGTCACTACTCACTTCTTCATTGACATGAGCAGTGACTCCAGAAAGCTCATCCACTGCCACAAATTGTGTTAATCTTTAAGGTGCTACAGGACTCTTGATCTTTTCTACTGCTACAGACAGACTAAAACGGCTACCTATCTTGCTCTGTCTTTATGGAGGATAGATCTGTCACTGGCTACCAGCCATAGTGACTGAGGGGAACCTGTAGGTTCAGAGGCACTAAGCCTCTGAATCCCAGAGCCAGGACACAACCTCAGGGGAAGGCCTCGGCCTCTATGCCCTGTTGTTGGCCCTCGAGAGGAACTGGCTGGCCACTATGTGAGACAGGAGGCTGGACTAGAGGGACCCTCCCTGGTCTGACCCAGCAGGGCTCTTCTGATGTTCTTCTCAGGGGAAGGCCTCGGCCTCTATGCCCTGTTGTTGGCCCTCGAGAGGAACTGGCTGGCCACTATTGGGATGCTGGACTAGATGGACCCTCACTAGTCTGACCCAGCAGGGCTCTTCGGATGTTCTTCTCAGGGGAAGGCCTCGGCCTCTCTGCCCTGTTGTTGGCCCTCCAGGGGAACTGGTTGGCCCCGGTGTGAGAGGGGATGCTGGACTAGATGGACCCTCACTAGTCTGACCCAGCAGGGCTCTTCGGATGTTCTTCTCAGGGGAAGGCCTCGGCCTCTCTGCCCTGTTGTTGGCCCTCCAGGGGAACTGGTTGGCCCCGGTGTGAGAGGGGATGCTGGACTAGATGGACCCTCACTAGTCTGACCCAGCAGGGCTCTTCGGATGTTCTTCTCAGGGGAAGGCCTCGGCCTCTCTGCCCTGTTGTTGGCCCTCCAGGGGAACTGGTTGGCCCCGGTGTGAGAGGGGATGCTGGACTAGAGACTAGATGGACCCTCTGACCCAGCAGGGCTCTTCGGATGTTCTTCTCAGGGGAAGGCCTCGGCCTCTCTGCCCTGTTGCTGGCCCTCCAGAGGAACTGACTGGCCGCTGTGTGAGACAGGATGCTGGACTAGATGGACCCTCACTAGTCTGACCCAGCAGGGCTCTTCGGATGTTCTTCTCAGGGGAAGGCCTCGGCCTCTCTGCCCTGTTGTTGGCCCTCCAGATGAACTGGCTGGCCGCTGTGGGAGATAGGTTGCTGGACTAGAGGGACCCTCACTGGTCTGACCCAGCAGGGCTCTTCTGGTGCTCTTCTCAGGGGAAGGCCTCGGCCTCTCTGCCCTGTTGTTGGCCCTCCAGATGAACTGGCTGGCCGCTGTGGGAGATAGGTTGCTGGACTAGATGGACCCTCACTGGTCTGATCCAGCTGGGCTCTTCTTATGTTCTATTACCTATGATGCAGCCCGATGAGAGCAAAGGAACTGGGGTGGGGAACATATGCTACTGGAGCACCAGTAGCAGGAAAAAGTATAGGAAATTTGGGGCTCTGAGGAGAAGAGTTAAGAGACTGAAGTGGAAGGTCTGGCCGTTATAGCAACTGGAATACACTCTGTAAAAATTCTTCACTGTCACTCATAAGTGGCCCTAGGTCTTTCAGATATAAGTCCAGGAAGAGCGATTTGCCCCTCCCTGGTTTATATTATGGGCTGTGGTTAGGGTTGCCAGTCAGTGGCTGGCAACCAACAGAAGTCTAGGGAGATTGGTGCCATGACAAGAGTCAGTTTCCCATTGCTGGAGATCAAGGCAGGCATGGCCAGGGTTGCCAGGTGCCTACCATCTTCCAGCGGGGGGGGGGGGGCCTCCTGGCTGCTGCTTGGGTTCTTCTGGGACCCAGAAGTGACATCATCGTTCCAGGCACGTTCTGTAGGGGACGGTCAATGGTCACCATAGAGTTTTTGGTCGAATGCTAGAGTGTCCTCCGTATGACATGTCTGGCACAATGATGTCACCTAGCAGGCTGCCAATCATGGGCTGGGTTAGACTTCACGGATCACACCAAAGACCTCAGAACAAAAGCTGGTAGGCCTAATCTAGAATGCTCTGATTCTTTCCCCTGTAATCAGAGTGAACCAGGACTTGAAATCAGAGTTCAGAACCAAGAGTGGGTCTGGCCCATTTGAGATGGGAAAGTTCTTCAAGGAAATGGATCTGTCCTGCTTAGGGTCCCCAAATCCCTGGAGAAATATGTACTGTCCCTTTAATAAAGGCTTAGGGGTGGTGAAAAATGTTGTCACATTGCAGCTGACTTATTATGGTGACCCCCACAGGGTTTTCAAAGCAAGAGATGTTCAGAGGTGGTTCACCAATGCCTGGCTCTGAGTCATAGCCCTGGTATTCCTTGGAAGTCTCCCATCTAAGTACCAACCAGTGCCGACCCAGCTTAGCTTCCAAGATCTGATGAGATTGGGTTAGGTGGCTGGGCCACCCAGGTCAGGGTTAAATAATTAAGTGGCATCAAGTTGCAGGGGTCTTCTGGCCCCTCGAAGGGTTTTCAAGGCAAGAGATGTTCAGAGGTGGTTTGCCATTGCCTGCCTCTGCAGAGCAACCCTTTAAACGTGGATTTATTTTGGAGTCTTTTGAGATTCAACACCCAGCCAAGTGTTTACCAGGGCCAATCCTACTTAACTCCCAGGATCTGACAACATCAGGCTAGATAGGTGATGGCTTAATAGAGGCTTAAAAAGGTAAAGGTAAAAGTTTCCCTTGCTCAAAAACCAGTCGACTCTAGAGGGTGGTGCTCATCTCCATCTCCAAGCCGAAGAGTCAGGGCTGTCTGAAGACTTCTCTATGGTCATGTGGCCAGCACGACTAGATGCCGAGGCACACGGAATGCTATTACCTTCCCACCAAAGCGGTACCTTTTTATCTACTTGCAATTTCTTGCTTTCGACCTGCTAGGTTGGTAGGAGCGGGGGCCAGAGATGGGAGCTCACTCCATCGCGCGGCACTCGGGTCTCAAACTGCCAAACTACAGACCTTCTAGTCTGCAGCTCAGCGTCTTAACCTCT
Organism: Gekko japonicus; assembly: GCF_001447785.1. Taxonomy (NCBI): domain Eukaryota; kingdom Metazoa; phylum Chordata; class Lepidosauria; order Squamata; family Gekkonidae; genus Gekko; species Gekko japonicus. Next base: position 170,674 of record NW_015170306.1, on the reverse strand, counting down.
GAGCCACTGGGATGTTATTTACCTTCGTGCCATGGAAATCTTCATCGGGCCATTTCCACACATTCAGCCTCTAGTAGAGGGACAAGATATTTTTCTCCAGGCCTGTTGGCAACACTATTCCTACCTTTCCCTCATTTTGATACATCTGTGTATGAAAATGTCTACATGAGATCAAGAGAGAGCGAGAGAAGCATTTCCAGAAGGTTTAGCATAAATATGGAGCTGTCCTTTTTTTTGGTCAAAGGCTCTGTGGGTATCTAGCGGTACCAGACATAAGCCCCTCAATATTGGCATTTAATTAATTTTTAAATTAATATAATCTACTGATTTCTTTAACTAAGCGCAGTGACCTTCAGCGCACCAATGGGCTCCCACTGTGAACCTGCAACTGACATTAATGTGTGCACTCTCTTAATCTTTGCAATAAGAAGGAAAATATAATTGGAAGCTCTCAGGGAAAAAAAAAGATGAAGAGTTCATTAGTGGAAATAGCCATGTATTTCTTAAGAATGGCTTGAGAACACAAGCCTTCACTTTGGATCAAAGATAAGATTATACATAATCCAGCACTGAAAGGTGGTGGTGGTGGTAAAGGTCTGTTTCCAAATTCAATGAAAACAACATAATTATTATTTTTTGTTTAAAGTGTGGATGATCGTTTGGATTTATTCATAAATTACAGCATTTGGCTGGGCAGGTCTCCTGTTGCAGAGGCCTGCTTTCGAGTATGTGGAAATTTATTGGTTGGTTAGTACTCAGACAGAAAACTGCCAAGGAATTTCAGCCCTTGCTACTCCTCCTGGGAGGAAACATGGAGTTTTCTGGGATGGCCAGAGCATCCCCTGGTGTGCTGTCCTCACATCTGGGTTTGGCGACCTTTTATGGTCTTAATTCAGAAAGAGCGTGCAAGACAATGGAACTTAGGTAAACTGTCTTTTAAATCAAAACCCTCCAGCGTATGAAACAATACAACGAAATTTATGTAACTTAACAGAAAAGTAGATTGGGAGAGAAATTTGCAACAGATAATGCCTCTGCTGCTAACCCCATTCACTGACTCTGGCCCTCCTGGGCTAATTCCTAAGGGGCCACACTAATTGCCCCGTTGGATGAAACACAGGGCAACCTGTTAGGTTCCCCCCAACAGGTCAGTTTTGGGAAAGGGCATTTGAGTTGGGGAAAATAATTAGGGATTAAAATTAATTGCTAGTGTTGCCAGCTTCCAGTTAGGAGAGTCAAACAACAAATATATACATTGCAAAAATCTTATTTATAAGTTAAAGTGTTCTATATGTTCCATCTTATAAAGTGCATTGTGTATTATTCATAATATTCTAAAACAGGTATATATTCATTACATGCAATATCAACAATAATAATCAGTTTATACAGTCTAATAGCTACCAGTCAATTTGCATCCTTTTTACACAATCAACCCCAATGGGAGTTTCTATAATTATATACCCGCTTCTCCTTGCTTGAAAGTCTTCTAAAGGGGGAAGTTTCCTTTTGTAGTTACATTGAAGTTTAAATTGATGTTTGTTGCTGGTCCTACAGAAGGCCCATTGAGCAGCTTTAGAAGACTTTCAAGCAAGGAGAAGCGGGTGTACAATTCTAGAAACTCCCGTTGGGGTTGATTGGGTTAAAAGGAGCTAAATTGACTGGTAGCTATTAGATTGTGCAAACTGATTATTATTGTTGATGTTGCATGTTATGAATATATTTTAGAATATTATGAATAATACACAATGCACTTTATAAGATGGAACATATAGAACACTTTAACTTATAAATAAGGATTTTGCAGTGTATATATTTGTTGTTTGACTCTTCTAACACTGCAGCTTGAGTTTCCACAGCTTCCAGTGAGGGCCTGGAGATCTCCTGGAATTACAACTATCTGCAGACAGCAGAGGTCAGTTCCTCTGGAAAGAATGGCTGCTTGGGAGGGTGACTCTAGGGCATTCCGCCCTGTTGAGGTCCCTCCCCTACCCATATGCACCCCCTTCTCTGGGTCCACCTTCACTGGAATCTGGGGGACTAGAATGTGGAGGAGACCCAGGCAAGGTTTTACTCCTGTCTCTGGATAAGACAATCTAGAGCAGGGGTGGTGTTTGACTCTTCTAACACTGCAGCTTGAGTTTCCACAGCTTCCAGTGAGGGCATAGTGGGCACAGCCACAAAATGGCTGCTGCAGGAGGTGGACCCAGCCACAAAATGGCCGCTGCACCTTACTTTTAGTCACACAGTAGAGATCCTTGTGTTGTGGTGGCCCCAGCAATGTTTCAAACATCTGCACAGCCAATAAAATCTCCAGTGGCCAATCAGAAGCATCACTGGACAAATGACCTGCCTGGTCCCACCCACTTTATTAAAAAAAACACTTGGTGGGTGCCTAGACAGGTGTTGGTGGCAACCATAGCGCCCACAGACGACATGTTGGGGAACCCTGACCTAGTGAGGAGCTGCTTTGAAGGACTCTGGTAGGTCTTGTGTTCCTTCAGTCATTTCTCCTGAATAAAGTTACTATATGTTGATTTTAAAAGACCATCGGCATCTTACTGGATGATTGTAGCACACGGGTGGCCAAACTGCGGCTCGTGAGCCACATGCGGCTCTTTCACACATATTGTGTGGCTCCCGGCAGGGCAGCTGGGGAAGCGAAGGGGAGGCATACTTTTTCTCCCTCCCTCCCTCCCATCTATTTGCTTTCTTTGTTTCTCTCTCTCTCTTTCCACCTCTTTCATGCTTTCTTTCCACCTCTTTCTTTTTCTCTCTCTCTTAGCTAGGGAGCAGTGGCGCAGGCAGTAAATGAAGCCTGCATTCCATCTGGCCGAACAGCTTCAGCTGTTCGAGCCCCACCATGGCCGGGGTGAGGTCCCGGTCTAGATCCCAGCTCCCGCCCACCCAACGGCTCGAAAGCCCATATGGGCAAGTAGACAAATGGGTACCTGCTCTTAGAGCAGGGGGGGCACCTGTCCTTCCCTTTGCGATGGTGTGGTGTGGCGGCAGCATGAGCAGCGGAGTAACCGCGGCAGCGGCGGCGGAGAACATGGCGGCAGTGGTGAAGCGAGCGACCGAGCGGAGACTGGGCCGGCAGAGCACGGAGGCGGATCGACGCAGTAGGCCGGAGCCAACCGGACAGAGGCCGGCTGCAGGAGCATGCGTGGACGTGCACTATGGCCCATACTCGGAAAAGGAGCCGTGACGACCAGAGGAAGACCTGTGCCAGAAAAAAGACACTGACGCCGGATTGAAAAGACCTCCCCGCAAAAGAGATTATAACAACGAAGATTCCGCTAGAGGTGCCTGTTAGGTTAGTCAATTCCCCCTCAATTGTATGTGTGTGGTCCTAGGAAGAGATTGTAATAAATTGTATATGTAAAAAAACACTCAGAGCCCTTAGGGGGTGAGCGGTCTACAAATCGAAAGAATAAATAAATATCATTGGACAAATAAATATCCTAAATATCTGTTTTTACCCCTCTTGCTTTTATTTTTGGCAAAAATCAGTAGATTATATTAATCTAAAAAGCAAATTTGCATATTTTAAAATAAAGACATGCATATAATATTTGTCCATGTCTTGCGGCTCTCAAACATCAGACATTTATTCCGTGTGGCTCTTACCCTGAGCAAGTCTGGCCACCTCTGTTGTAGCATCTAACAGCCCCGTATGCAGTCCAGAGACAGCAATTCCATCTTTCAGACCTGGCTGGCTCCATTCAAGCCTGTAGAAGGGATCCAGGTGTGTCCACAGGACTCCATTGCCTCCTTTTTTTATCGGAACACTTTGATCGGCTAATTCCTCCCTAAGCAATCCTGCTGGAGCCAATATGGTGTCTGAGCAGAGCCCAGGGCTGCAAGATATGATTAAAAGTCACTGTTGAGTGAGGAGTGAAAGCGAACTTAACAGTGACCCGGGGGAGGGAATGGTTCCAAATTGGGCCGATTGACGCATGGGTGGTAAAGCTACCTGGAGGTTACCTGCAGGGCTGCAGCTCAGTGTGACCATGCATGCACTGCGGGCTGCTCTCTTCTCCAGATAAGACGATATGAAGATGAAATGCCATCCACTGTTTTTTTCCTCCGGTTACTCAGTATAAATGATCCCATCATAATGATATAGCCAAAACAACAGCACCACACAGGCCTTTGTTTGTTACCTTGGCATTTCACTGCTACACAGAGACCAACAAGCCATTGGTCGAGGGTTGCCAGGTCCTATCTGCGATCCGGCAGGGGACTCCCAGGTCCGGCCCGGGATATTCTGCCGCACGCACTTTATGTGCGCCGTGCAGTGATGCCACCTGGAAGTGACATCATAACGTTGCCAACATCGGGGGTGGGGGTGGGGGGTTAACGCTCGAGGTTAGAGAAAAACTAGAGAATCACACACACACACCAACGTAGATGATGCAATGACATCACTTCCAGGGGATGTCACTGTGTCAGGGATGTCACCTGGTGATGTCCCTATTCAGGGGTGGGGCTTCCACCGCTGGTCAGCTGGCTGGCAGCAGATCAAAGTCCCCAAAATTGGGGGAAACTCCACCCAGACTGGAGCTGCCGTGGCTCAAGTGGTTAAGACGCTGAACTGCAGTAGTTCAGCAGTTCGAGACCCGGGTGCTGCATGACGGAGTGAGCTCCCATCTCTAGTTCCAGCTTCTGCCAACCTAGCAGTTCGAAAGCAAGAAATTGCAAGTAGATAAATAGGTACCACTTTGGTGGGAAGGTCACAGCGTTCCATGCGCCTTGGTGTTTAGTCATGCCGGCCACATGACCACGGAGACGTCTTCGGACAGCGTTGGCTCTTCGGCTTGGAAACGGAGATGAGCACCGCAACCCTAGAGTCGGATTCGACTGGCTTTCGAGCAAGGGAAACCTTTACCTTACCACCCAGAGTGGGGGTCTGGCAATCTTACATCAATCTCTAATCTGTGGATACAAAAATATGGCCATCGGGGTGCTGGAGACGGGCCCAAAGAAGTGGCAGGGTTTCCCTTGTTTTCAGTTGCTTTATTAAGGTAAGTTAGTTGTTGGATGCCTTCAACAGGTGCTGTTTTTGCCCTTAAAAGCCCCACATGGCTGGGGACCAGGGATCTCTGGAGGAATGTCCTCTCCCATCTGTCCTTGCCTGGGAATTAAGATCACAGGGAGAGGTCCTCTTGACTGTGCCACCAATCAAAGAAACTCACCTGCTGGGTACACAGAAGAGGGATTTTTTTTAGTGGCAGGCCCAGTCTTATGGAACAACTTCCCCATGGAGGTGTGCCCGATATGGTTGCCAACTTCCTGGTGGTGGCTGGAGATCTCCTGGAATTACGATTGATCTCCAGGTGACAGAGATCAGTTCCCCTGGAGAAAATGGCTGCTTTCCCCTGCTGAGACCTGTCCCCTCCCCAAACCCTGCCATCTTTGGGCTCAACCCCCCCAAATTTACAGGTATTTCCCAGCCCAGAAGAACTAGCAATTGTTCCCCCCCCCCTTTCAGTCTTCAAGAGGCAGTTGAAGATGGTTGTATTCAGGATCAGGACGGCATTTGATTAGTTTTCCTGGCAGTCCTAAATTGTGGTTTTATGTATTTTATGAACTGTGATTTATGTATTTTATTTATATTGCAAGCTCCCTTGAGCTTCGTAAGGAAGAAAGGCAGCTAATACTGTTTTAAACAAACAAACAAGCAAACAAACAAACAGTTACAATCTGGAGTAATGTTTCAAGCTGTTGTAATCAGGTACCTCCTACTGGGAGAAGGTTAGCAGCACCATTTTTTAAGGAACTCTCTGGAGCAGGTTGTGAACAATAGAGAAGCAGGCCAGACAATTGTAGCAATGGCAGTTTGTGCAGGGTGGAGGTGTGGGAGAGGCATGTCATGGGAGATTGCTCAAAGCCTATTTAGCAAATGTATTTGTGTGTGTGTGTGTGTTAGAATGAAATGGAAGAGAAAAGAGGGAAAACTGAAACAGGGAGCTGTAAGATGTGTCAGCAAGCTGCCATAAGGTGGTGTGTTCTCTTATACATATTATATTGTGCCCTGTTCATTCCCCCCCCCCCTTGTATCCTCCTGTGTGGTGTTTACTTTCATTTGCTTACTACATCTGCGGAACTGCTCAAGGTCAACCAGCTGGAGGTGGGATGGAGTTATGGCATTGCTTTGCTTATTATGTATCTCATGCCTGAGAACTGAACTTGTGTTTATGTTATAGAACCGTTGTGTTCCCAAAGAATTGAACGCTAGTTTTATCTGCATTCCCGGCAGCGGGAATTGGACTCATTGATCCTAACCTGGTTCAAGTTCCTTTATTATGTTACCCTTTGGGGTCTGTAGTCATTCCTTTTTTTTTTGGTAAACAAATTTTATTTTCTTAGGAATTCAACATTTAGAATTAAACCATTTCATCCTTTCCATTGTCTACCCCATTCCCATTTCCTCCCCTCCCTCCAGTGGCTTCCCGCAATGCTTCCCCCCCCCCTACTCCA